>NC_092429.1:29136758-29295924 GCF_036169615.1 Heliangelus exortis | reverse complement strand
GTTGTATCAGTTCCATACAAGAAAACAGACACTAAATGTTTTGGTAGGCTGGTGTTCTCTAAAAGTAATCCTTAAAAAAACAATCTTTCAGATTTTATCATGCTGAATTTTAAGGGCATTTAATTTATAGGAGTAATTAGCAAACTATGAGATCAGCACAGGTGTAACTCTGAATCACCTTCTGTTTGCCACAAAACTTTTCTCTGAGTCAAGTTATTCAGCTAGAGAGGAGACAATGCTATTTATTAGCAGGCCTCTGCCATCTATTAATTAGAAATAAAGCCAAATAAGCACATCAAATCATACTGAGCAGGTGACCACAAGTTTAACACCAGCACCGTTTCAAAGGCACTGAACTTTTAACATTTTCCACACCCTGCCTTGGCCTCTTGCTCACTAAAGGCCCTGCACAGAGGGCTCTAACAGACCTGCAGCTCTGGGAATTAAACAAGACTTAAGAGACAGCTTTCTAGTTCCCAGTTCTATGAAGACAGCAACTGCTTGTACTTCCACACTTGGTGGAACAGTAGGAAAAAAAACCTTAAAATTCTAAAAAAGTGGGTCACTATAATGAAAACTTATCTGTCTCCAAATCCCCCACACCAGCTCTGTCTGTCTGCTCAACCATCACAATTTCCTCATACCCTGAGTTCCACAGCACCAACCTTGTTCAGCTTCCCAACCTTTTACACAGTGAAAAAAATTTACAGCTAGAAATCAAAGTGTACAGCCCATAAATGCCAGGACAAAGATTCCCTTTACACCTCTAGAGCATCATCCTCACGTTTATTGGGGTGTTTTTCTAAAGGGAAGGTTCTTCCATGAGGTTGCTCCCTCCCTCACCACAGAAAACTCCACTTGGGGCAGCTGCAAATCCTCTTACTCACTGAAATTTTCCAATAAACTCATTAGTCACCAGGCATTTTCATGCCCAATCTTGTGCAAATAAAATTCTGCAAGAGAAAAACTTTAAGTCCTTAAAGGTCAGATATAGGAATGTCTTCCTAGTCGTGCTACAGGAGAAGGAAGGAAGGCAGCTCTGCTTGCAAGAAAGGATGGTGAAAATCTGGATGCAAATAAGGAATATTTGTATTCATGTTATTTCACCTTAACTTCCAAGTTGCAAACCTTCTGCAATTTATGCCATCAACCAAAAAGTGGCCCTCAAATTAAAATACTATAAAATCAGAAAGAAAAGCTTCATGCACCAGTAACACACACATATATACATATATATTATATATATAAAGCTCTAAGAAAACTCATAGCAGGCTATGTCTACTTTTCTAAACTACCAGAGATGAGCCATCCACTTAATGAATGCTTTAGGCCAAAGTAGATTTCATTATTAAATTATTTCCCTAAATCTAGTAATTAAAAATGACCACTCAGGTAGCAAATGAGGTTGGTGTTGCCTGCACACACATTCTTTACGTGTGGGTAGGACAAGGGGGAAGGAACTGCTGCAGGTCACCAAAACAAGTTCCCTCTGGGTTTTGGTTCACCATTTTGTTGTTTTGTTGGAGTGAGTAGAATCAATTCCAAAATTCCTTTAGAAATTATGATTTTTAGGTTAGCAATAATCCCGTTTCCTCATTTTTTGATTGTGTCACTGAAATCTTACAAGGAAACCAGCCAGATTCTTGATCATGGTTTATTGAGCTGGAAATTAAAAACAACCTCTAAAACATGCCCACAAGCTAGATACCCAGCCAAGTGTCAGCTAGAAATTATTTGTATTTGTGACTTTATAAACACAGATTCTAAAGCAATTACAGCATCCTGTTAGGAACTTCAGGTGCTGAAAAAACCAGGCAGGGCAGCAGCCAGATGTGAGAAGACAGCAGCTGTTCAGAGGTTCACTCCTTGAACATCCCCTGGCACCCACACGAAGTCATTTCAGAAACAAAGACACAAAAGGGAAGGCAAGAGCCATCACCCCCTCCTGTAAGTCACCAGCATACTGAAAACCCTTAGGGAAATGGTGTAATTTGGAGTATTGTAACTTTTTTAAAATACAGGGAGTAGCAGAAAGCAGAAAGTGCCTTCTGATGTGAATGCTCCTGGGACCTGGCACATTTTTGAGGGGGAAAGCCTGGCCCTGCACAGGAGGGCCCTGCTTGCTTCTGTTTGTCTGGGGGGAGGCAGAAAAGGGAACTGCAGCTAATTGAAAACATTTTGCATAATTGGAGCTGAGAAGAGACCTATACCCATCACTCCAGGAAGCTATCTGCATCCTTATAACAATTACAGCACATAAAATATTCAGAAGTTAAGTAAAGAAATAGAAATATTAATACTGGAAACAATAAAAGTCGTGTGAATAACTGGACCACCACCAACTAAAAAAATTATAAAATGCTACTTCTAAACATCTTTTCAGACCCATGAGAGCTTTTTTGGTGAGGTGGGGGCAGAGAAGGGACAAAAAGATTAACAAGCCTGTCTTGGGAAAGACTTTAATTAATATTAAAAGGAACCAGAAAGACAAAACTAATGATACAGAACAAACTCCCCATCTGGAGGACAGCAAAGGCACAGTATAAGGAGAAGTCTGCTTTAAACATGCTGTCCATGGCTTAACTTCCCCCAAGGGAGTCAAAACTACTCAAATTCTTTTTTTTTTTTTGTTTTCCCAGCTATCAAAAGCAAACAGTTAGCAAGAAGAGAATAAGCAAGCCATTATCAGATGAAGAAAAACATGTTTCCAAGGTATCTCAGTGAGATGACACGGGGCTGGAGAGTGGCTCTGTGGGATGGAGGGACAAAAGGAGAAAACATGACTTTATAATTCTAGTCAGTGTCTTCCTAAACATTTTGCACAATTTAAATCAACGTTTTTCTTTTTAATTTACACATGTCAAGCTCAAACACCAGTGAATGAGCATTAAGGTAGCTGCTTATCTACTCAGGGCAGCAATTCTTCTGTTCTAATTCTTACATTAAAATAGCAACAGATGTTGTAAGACCCTACAGAGCTTACCCAAGGTTATATTCCCCCTTGTTCACACACGAGTGCAGCCACCCAGCTGAGCCCATACTGCCTCTCATTAAAAAATAAGTATTAAAGTATAAAGCCCAGAGACTCTGCAGTAAATTCAAGACAAGCAGAACTTCTCCAGGGCAGGTGTCCAAAAGTTCAGAGTTGGTTTCCTTCAAAACCACTTCCAAGTAGCATCCCTTGCCTTCCCTTCTCCTCAATCCAGCTCAAGCAGAAATAGCACTCCTGGGATGCCACTGTGCAATCTGTTTTGCTGTGACTTGAGCACATGGAAGGAATAAGCTACAGGCCAAGTGTCCTTCAAGGGGTGAGCAGGTGGTCTTTCAAAGGAATTAATTTGAAAGCCTATGCTGACTTCAATTCTTCAGCAGAGCTACTGTGTTCAAGGGGGTAATTTCAGTTTAAGATTAAAATGCAGCAGAGACCAGGACTGCACTTGTTTGTTTGTCTGTCTTCCAAGCTAATTCCTTTCTTTTTGTACAGCACAAGTCCCAAGCCAGAAACCTCAAGGCCTGAGTATCTCCTCTTGGAGCATCTCTGCCAGACTGGAACTGGAATCCCTTTCAAAAGGATGTTTACACCCCAAATGAGAAGAAAGATTTAAAGGCATGTGATTCCCCTTCACATTTCCCCCAGGCTCAATGCACAACACTGCTGGCACTTGGTAAATAACAAGGGAAAAGGAACCATTCAGTAATTTCTATTGCTTACAGAACAAATCCTGGTGGGAAGGGAATACACAGACTGCAAAAGTAACTGCCAGGCAAAAGGTTTGGCATCCAAACACAAATTGTGAGCATGCTGAGGGTAAAAAAAAGAATGGCCCAACTTCCTAAGTCACCTCTTATTTCCATTTCAAAGAACTCATTACAGAGCCACCATAATTAAATCTCTTTTACCTCTCTTTGGCACGGTGGCAAAAAGCCTTAATTTGAAGTATCAGCTGTGCAAATGGTCAAGAAAATGGAATAAATACTTTATGGACAAAAACAAGTAAATGACAATGTTTTAGTGTGTTGCTGCCCTAGATTACAACTCTTGCTTTTAGAGACAACAGGGAGGAGGGAAGAGTGACACAGGACATTTCAGATACCAGGAAACCATTTCCCTTTTCCATCCTACCTTCACATTTGCAGACTCTAAACAAACCTGCATCACCTTACCCACCAGCACTTGCTCTGTTCAGGGTAAGTGGAATTAAAACACTCTGCTGTAAAACACCACCTGCCAGCCTGTTTTCTGCCCCTGCTGTACACACCAAACCCATAAAGCAGCAGTTAATAAGATGTTGCTCACTTTGAAGCTATGTTTGTTCCTGGCAAAACTCGTTAAATAAAGACTGCTCCTTATTTAAAGTGTGGCTGATACAACTGAAAAGGGAGGCAACTCTCAGAACAGCAGCAAGCAGGGAGGAACTTGGACCTTTATCTACCACGTGTCTAGAAGCTTTTGCTGTCCTGCAGGAAATCTGGACCCACCGATGCATGATGAAGTCAAACCATCCATGAGGCACTCTCCTAACCACAGCAAAATCCAAAAATGTTCTTCTCACTCCCCTAACCATGCTTTTAGCTTTGTGATCATGTCCTTACAGAAGAATTGTAACTCAACAGATGACCACGGGGCCCAGAACCACTGCTGGTGTATCTGGGATGCTGGGAACCAACAGCCAGAGCAGAGGGAATGCAAACCTCCTGGCAAGGGGGGGACCAGGAGGCTGTCACCACCCTGCTCTGGAAACCTGCATCAGGTATTACCAATTAGGAGCCACATTCAGACAGAAATGTGGTGAAAGGAAACACGTCAAGGTGTTTGCAGGGAGATCGATCTACTTCACTAATAAAAAAGAAATTTTAAAAAATGCCAAAACCCAACCCAAACACACCACCGTGGGTTGCAGGGTCATTCTGGACTGCTGTACCTGTCAGCAATGCATCAGCACAAATTGTTGTCCTGAGTTTTATTTCCTGCAAGGCTTTAGGCAAATGAATCCATTAACCACAAAGACAGTGTGGATGGCCTTAAAGGTAACAACGAAACCAGACAAGAAGGGGGGGGTTGGCAAATATTTCAGGGGCTGGAATCAGCTTCTCTTCAGCAGCAGACAGGAGGAGTGGAAAAAGCACTACCCAAAAGTCACATGAAAATTAACTTTTGTTACAGCCCTGCTGGTTTATATCAGCAAGCCATGAAGAACAAACTTCAGCAGCCTTGGAGATTTCTTTCATGCATATTCACACACAAGAAGCATTGAAATGGCCCCAGTTCATTCACTCAATTGATTCACCAGCTGTTCTGACACACAAATAAATATGTAAGTGGCTACTCTGCTCTAAATTAGTGACATTCAGTGAATCTAACCAGAGAGCCTGGACCTCCAGCCCCTGCATTTAGCTCTCAGTGCTCTCCCTTGGGAACTGAATAGCAATCAGGTATGTAATGCAGGGATGGTTGCTTTTTTCTTCCTTTCTATTTAAGGTGGAAAATGAGGGAGGTGGGGCAGGGAGATAGGAAAGAAAAAAAGAATTATATCCTTAAACCCAAGCAGATAGTCTAAACGTGGTTAAAGAACTGCTTTAAGCAAACATAAAAATAAATTAAAAAGATAGAAAACAGCGAGACAGAAAAAAGGAAATATAAAACCGACTGCAAGTGCAGAAAACATGAAGCAGATGATTTATTTCCTATGTTACAGCTTAAACAAGTCCCAAGGCACACCTCCTAAGGCCATCAAATATCAGATTTACATAAAATCATTAATTCATTAGTCACAAAAGAAAAGAGGCACGGGTTAGGAGGGCAGGATGGAATGAATGAAGTGAATATTTAAGCCAGAGACACAAGCAAAACATCCATCCTCTAGCACAAAGAGCTTCCTGAATGAGACACACAGCTAACCTCAAATTTCTCAATTTGAAAAACCTTAGTTTGCCACACAGAGCTTTGCCAGGCCTTTGAATCTACCCAGAGAACCACCCAGAGGACAGGAACACCACTGGAGTGCTCTTCCTCTGCAGCAACACAAGGGAAGCTGCTGGTGCTGAGCCAGGGGCTGTTTGCTCATGGTTTGGTTTCCATCAAAAACCAAACTATCCCAGATCAAAACCAGCCTCTGCTCCTGATAAAGCTGCCTGGGGTCTGCTGGGGCTCAGGCACCTCTTTTGACCCACTGGGGTCAACTCAGGTTTTCATGAGATTTCTTGCTGTAGCCCTGAAATAACAGTGACTTTTAAGGAAAAAAAAAAAAAAAAAAAAAAGGTACACGAAAGATTAAAACCCTCCTGTATGTAACATATGCATTAATTTTCAGGTTTGTGTGCTGTTTTATCACTTGATTCACACGCACAGCCCAAAACTGCAATTTTGAAGCTATCAAACTGCCTGCAGAGACAGCATTACCCCAGCAATCCCCAACACAACACAACTGGTCCCACAGACGGCTGCACTATTTTTAAAGTGGAACAGGGAAGTATTTTCCTCTCTTTTGCCAAGCAAGTATATGAAATGTGCCACATGGCAGGTAGCATGCAGATGACAAAACAGTCAGAATTCAGCAGAAATACAAGATGGGGTTGCCAGAGGGATGCCAACAACTCTTTGTCAAAAAAAAAAAAATACACTGGTATCTGCTGCAAGAAGAGCTTTGTTTTATCTTTGCTCTCCAGAGCTGGTGCCTCTCTTCCACAATTGTTGTAATCTTTAATTCATTGGTAAAGAAGAAATGAGTTAATGACCACGGGAGTGTCCTGGGTCTCAGATACAAACTTACCCAGTTATTTGCTGAAGTGTCTGCCTTAACCTCCCTGGCAGGGAAAGAAGTCACCATGAACCTTGAGACTGTTTCAAAAGGAAGTGCTGACACAAAGGAAACAGGAGGTTTCCTTCCCTGGAGGCAAGGGGAGAATATTTTCTGCAAGAAAGACTCGGGCAGCACACAGAGCTCATTTTGGGGAAAGAGTCCAACTTTGGAGCTTCCCTAACAAGCATTTATAGGCAGTACCACCTAGCAATGAACAGCACAAGAGTCTGACAAACCCTCTGGAACACAGCTAAAGTTTTCTTACAAAGGGTCTAAATAATATTTCAAAATTGTAGCAGGACTGAGCTGAGCATATCTACAATTTCCTGTCATCTAAAAGGTCCATTTGGTGATAACACACTCAACAGGCAAAAAGCAGAGATATTCACAAGATCTACAGGCTTTGCATTACCTGACTGCAAGAGACCACAAGAGACAGTGAGGACAAAAGGTACACAATCAAATGTAAACACATTTACAGGGAGCTGTAATAATTTATTGAAAAAACAAAAAACCAAAAAAAAACCCAGCCTTCTCTTTCTAAGAGCTGCCTCTATGGGAGCCTGTCCTGAAGCTGAGATAAACTGCACCCAACCCAGAAGCTGAGCCCCACGTTGGCAGCATCTGAGCAAGCAGCTCAGCTGACAGCATCCATCACACAGGGACACAACACCCACAAGGCACAAAATACAAGCAGCCTCTACACAAAAAGTCACTGATCATCAAATCAATCTTCCTTTTTAAAAATGAGCTTGAAAAGACCAATGTGAGTGGCTGCTGCCACTAATGGCTATCTCTGCTTTTGTGTTTCTTATAAAAGGACAAATCTAGGAAACTTAGAGCAAGTGACATTTTTATGAGAAAGCATCTTTGAAGTTAACTGTAAGGAAGTTTATTATTTTAATTTCAAAATGCAAAAGCAAACACAAAGATCCATTAACACATGATGGAGCATATGTTATTAGCATGTTCTTTAACACTGATAAATAATAATAAATAAAAGATCTTAATAAAAGATCTGTGAATTGTTCTTTGTATACCCACCATCCATGTATCCATGGCAGATAAACTCCTTCCCAAGTATAAATGCATGGCACCCCTACAACAACTGGCAACAAAGATTTAACAGCAGCACTCCACATACAGGTCTCTAAAATACAACATAAGGTTTCATGTAGGCAAGTTTGACAAAGATGAAATGGTGTCGTGTAGTAGGGATGGTGTATTCAAGAGAGCTTTACACTTTCTGGAATGCTGCCAGTACTGAAAAAAAGGCTTGTAACATTGTGAGGTTTTTGTTTTGTTTTTAAAAAAAGACATTTTTATCATTTTACATAGTTACATAGCTGCTCTTTATTTTGAGTGGTAAAATATCTGCCAGAACAACTGCTTCTTATGAACTGGAGCCTACTGCCCTAGATTCCTCCCTGAAAATTGTAATTATTTTGTTAGAGTACAACAGTTACATCATTCTGCAGAGCCTGGAACTGTACCACTGTCAAAAGGCACAAATGGATAGAGGATGCGGTGCCATCAGCTCTGGAGTCTGAGTGGCTCCAGCAAGTCAGAAACAGATTCCCAGTGAAACCAGGGCTCCATCTCATCCTGAATGGAAACACAGAACAGCTCCCAGCAGCTAAAGGGGAAGCGTTTGTGTCTCTTTTCTTTGCTGCTCCCCACGATCACACTGGTGACCCAAAGCCCCCCAAGTTCACAATACTGATTTCATCAGAGGTCAGAGAAACAGCGAGCAGCACAAGAGTACATCTGAACCCACCTCAGGCTTGAACCCCAACAGTCCTTGTGAGGCTGAGGAGGAGGCAGAGCCCTCCACATCTGCAGTCAGACTGGAGGGGGAAAAGACCTTTCCCAAGGGGTGTGAGGGAATTTATGGAGATGGATCTTTACACGAGTTTAAAATAATTTTCCCCAGAGAAAAAGGCTTCTAAAGGATCAGAAACAGTCTCACTTTCCAACAGCAGGAAAAGAGGCTCCTGCAGACTCTCCTGACTCTCTCTTTTTTTTTTTTTTTTTTTTTTTTTGCACATGCATAATTATTAATGGATTCTCCATCTGCACTCACACTGACAATTGCTCTCAACATTTGCACAGCCCAAAACAAAGATGTTCTCCGTGAGCTGCAGTTCTCTCCTGGCAGCTTGCAGAAAGGAAATGCCAAATCAGTCTGGTGCCACCTCTGACCCCTGACAACACTGCAGGTTCTTGGAAGGAAATTCCTGGATGAAATCGATGCAGTGCCCTGTCAGTTTTGCTATGGCTCAAAAGAAAGCCTGGATCAGCAAGACAAAAGTGACAGAAAATTCAGTCCCAGGATATAGGTATGGGAAAGGATGGACTATTGCAGCTGCTTGAGCAGCAGTGGCTGCAGCACAACCCCAAAGGAACCTGTACCTACACTACAATGGGTACAATGTGGACATTCCAGGAGCAAGCCTTGCTCCCAGGTATCCTGAATTCCCACAGTTGGGAAATGGTCAAAGAGCTTTCTTTTGGAAAAGAAACATGACAGTGTGATATATAAATAAATCCATCGTTTCAAGGATCTCTCTCCTATTTTACCTGCTTGTGGCAAAGTTCTCACACATCCTGCCACGGATGATAGCAAATTCTCTTTTAAACAAATGGGACACACAAATGGAGATTATGAATGCACAAGACTTTCCAAAGAGCACTCTCCCATCCAGTGGAATGGGGATGTTTCTCTACCACTTCCATCAAAACAACATTCTCAATGCTACAATCTTCCAGTGCTTAACTCATGCAAAGGTATTTTGTCTGCACAGCATCCATATGAAAAGGAGCAGCATGCAGCTAAAGAGCAAGGACAGAGCAATTTACCCTCTTTTACCTTTTAATGTTATTCCTCACTAGCACATCCCAACTTCTGTCAGCTTGGGAAGGCCTCTCACACTTTGCAAGAGATGGTTTTTGGAGGGCTACAGGCATCCCCCCCAAGCTACCAGCATCATGATGCATTCACAGTTCTCTCATGCTGGCTATTGTCTCTGCTCCCACTTGTTTAAAATTCCTAGGGGACACTGCCATGTTTCAATGGTGCTTTAGTAATAGCCTAATAATTGTTCCAGATAATAACTCACATTGTATTGAGAACTCGCCTGTGGGGAGTGGGGTGGGTGGGAGGAGTTGCCTTGGTAACAATGAAAAAAATCATATGGCAAATAGACAGAGGCATGAAAGGACACGAGCTGATCTGTTTGCTCCTTGCTTGGAAATCCACGGGAAACAGTGATACTGGCACAAAAGTAAGGTTCTTCTGGCCAGAATGTGTAAATAGCACTAAAAACCTGCTTATCTGGAGGTTCAGCTGAGGCTTGGATGAAGATGTCGTTATGATTTATGCGGCAAGGGCTGAAGGCAGCAGACACTACACATTTAGTGTGCTACTGAACCACTCCTCAGCCTCTGTAAGATTAAAGTTTGTTGTCTGAACAGCTCAATTTTAAAGTGCCGGAGAGAAGGTAATGAGGTCAGTAAACTCAAATGCTCCAAGCTTGTTTTCTCTTTGCTCTACTTTGATCAAGTTGGCAGCTTTCTCTGAAAGACATCAATATTGTAATATATACCAGCTCAGACTCAGCTTTTAAAACATGGCAAGGATTGCTACTGCCTGGCTGAAAATAACCACACACAGACTATACATTCTTGGATTTGTCCTACAGAGCAGGGAAAAAAACCTCCTGCAAGAGCAAGCAACCTAGCTAATGCTTCCATGTTGTTTCTGTCCTCCAGAAAAACTGGCTGCTCAGCAGGAGAAGCTGTCAAGAAGAGGAGCATGGCTCTCACTGACAGCATGGCTTGTAGGTTTGTCCTCCTCAGAGCTGGAGAGACAGAGCAGCCTGGCAGCCAGCAGCTTTTCCATCCAAGCAGAAACCCTGTCAATGGATCTGTGTAACAGCCAGCAAAGCCACACCTGGGCAAGCTCCCCCTGCCACTTTCTCACTAGTGATTCTCCAAGTAAATGCATTTTCCAAAATGCAAGAACAACAGTGATAATTAACACTGTTCCAGTCCCACAATGCCATTTTACATCCAGCTGCTTCCCAGAAACTCTCCGTGGCTGGGCACACTCACCTGTGCCATAAAAAGTCTACAGGGGAAGCCCTGAATTCCTGCAGCTCCATCTGGTGATCACACATCGATTGTTGGTGAGAATTGGGGCTGACAAAAAAACAGGGACGCGGTTTCTCTGGCTGTGGTAAGGGCTGGTGGATGGTTAGGCCAAGGTGATCCAACCCTGGGGAGGAGGAGGCCCCGAGGAGAGCTCTGGAAGTGGAACAAGGAGGACGGGGAGCAGGCAGGAGTCAGAAGCACTCCCGGGTACCAGAGGGAGGAGGGTGCTGCTGATGGCAGCTCTCACCCTTGCACAAAAGCCACCTCAGCCCTGGAGGAGCAAGGCAGCTCAAAGAGGGAAACAGCAGCCACAAAAATCACTCCTAAGAGAGGCAGGAGGCTTTCAGAAAGGCAAAGGACAAAGACCTCCTCTTCAAAGGAAAATGGCACAAGCTGATGAGATGGATTCCTTCCAGCACACACTTTCTTCCCAGCAGCTAAGTGAAGGGGTTGGGCTTTCTTAGGATTGCCTTTGGAAATGGCATCAGAATATGGGTATTTAAAAGCATGTTCTGGCACAGACCCAGATCCCTTGCCAGCAAGATTTCCAACCTCTAACACCGAGCAAAATCCTACTAATTGCAGAATTGTTCTGTCTTCAAAGAGTCATTTCCACAAAGCCTTACAAAACTCAAGATGTCAGATGAGGCCAGTACCATTTGTTTATTCTGCAAAACACATAATGGCAGAAATTTAAACCTACAGGGATGAGAAAAGAAAACAAGATTCAGCATTAACTCTACAGACCTCATTGGATTTTGAATTTCACATTTCAAGCTGCCTGCAGAAAGCTGAAAGAGAAGATGTTAGAATTCACCATGAGCTGGAAACGGCACCAACAGAGGAGAAAAGGAAAACAGGGATAGGGAGAGGCCTGGAAAGGTGAAAATCTCCTGTGACACCTCAATCATGTTTTGCTGCATATCACAGGGTACCAGACCACCTCAAAAATGGAAGTGACAGCCTCATCTGCTATCAGGAGCATTTATCCAGTGTGTTCTCAAACCCGGGAAGGAAGCAGACTGATGATACTGCAATTGAGTTCAGTCATACAAATTGAATAACCAAATCTACAGATAGGACTAAAAGGTCTGGTTTATCTACAGTAACTGTGTGAAGATTTATTTCTTCCAGACAACTGGGGGAAAAAAACCCACAAAGGTCTTGTTATCTGTGTTTCCAGATAAGTACTTAAGGCAGTCATCTCTACCTTTGACACCTGTACTCTTAAATTATGGATGAAAGAGCAAGTGTCCCATAAGAAATAGGCTCTTCTTCAATAATATACACTTTATTTCCAAATAAGCCAAATTATCTTTTCAATACCATTATATACTCTTCTGGTATCTGAATAAAAAAAATGTATCAGCTATAAAAGACGACCTAGAAGAAATTCCTAAAGATGGACAGATATGCATACAGACACATAACACCTTTTCTTGTTTTAAACCAAAACCTCTGAGAATAGTTTAAACCAAGGAAGGGAATAGAAGAGAGACAGCAGGAGTACAAGAAACTACTAGGGATACAAAAAAAAAAAATAAATAAAAGGAAGTACTGCTCTAATAATGAATTGAATGTGGTCATCATTGCTGTTTTCAAAGTTAAATTGCATTTGCTTGACTTCAAAGTGTCTTACCCAAACAAGGGAATATGTCAGAAGGAGGAAAACAGGATCATTAGGCTCAAAACTTGCAGCTCAGAAATCTAAGCTGGAGGCTTGAAGTCATAACCAGGCTACTGATTAAGAATGTTTATCTACACTGTAAAGAAAAAAGCAGGCTCGAAGCAAGACTCGAAGCAAACAAAACCCCCCTGGATGGAACTGTTCTGTCCATGGGCAGTGCCACCAGAGCACTTCACCATGGTACTGACACTGCCAGGGATGAATTCTCACCACCTGCAGATCTCCAGGGCAGAAAAATTCACAGTAGCACCAAAGTAACACATGGGGTACTGAGATGAGTGTGTGAGGAACCAGACAGGCTTCACCAGATTGTCTACAAGGCTGTGCAGAAAGTCACAACTGAACTGCTTTAATTTACAGAAATAACCCCCCCCTATATTTTAAAGTAATTATCTAGATGAATGACTTTGAAATACATTATTATCCTTAAGACTACGTTTATAGTGCTCAGTCTTAAAACAGTACCTGTGGCAATCCTGGCTACATCCATCTCTCCAAACCTAAAATTACAGCCCTGTCCCTGGCCAGGGCTGCACCACAGCTGAGAGTGAATCCCTGGATCCACATAAACCTGTTGTACAGAGAGCAGCTCAGACCCAGCTCAGCACATCACATCCATCTCCATCTGAAACCTCCTCTTCCACCTTATTTTCCTGTTACAGAACTGGTTTGATTAGGAGCAATCTGTTTTGTTAATGGAAATTCCACCTCAAGCCCCACCAAGAAGAACAGGGACTGTGTCTCACCTTTAGCCTGGTGCTACCCAACAGTGAGGACGTGTCTCAGAAATACAAGCCTGTGACTTGCATAGAAAATTGAGAGGAAGCCAATTCACATCTCAGAAGAAGGCAAAGCCACCTCCTCAGCAGGATGACAAAGCTCTGCTTTGAAGCAGGGTGTCAGCAGTGGTTCAGCCCAGGTTTATTTCACTGGCATCTAACTTCCAGCTCCACATGGGGGGTGTTTAGTTACCACTGAGGGGGATACAGACTTTATAGAAGCTACTAAGACATTGGTGGAAGCCAGCAAAGGCAGAAAATTTAGTCCCTGAACTCCCTTTCATTTTCACAAAAAAATCAAGTCCAAGTAGCAACAAACCAATCCTGTGGCCTGAGGAAGCTGGGTAAAACTGAGAAGGCAGCAGAGCTTAACAAGACCTGTAATCACTTCCACTTCCAGGTCCCAAACCTGATCAGTCTTCCACAAGTTCCTTGACAGTTGCCAGTCCCAAGGTAATCCTTACGTTGTGCATTTTTTCAATGTATTTGTTACCCTCCCATGATGAAGCATTCTGCTGGAAGCATTTTCAGGTCCAAGCACCCCCAGTGCAAGGCCAGGAAGGCACATGGCACCCACCCTGAGAGCTGCAGGCCTCAGGGCAGATGAATGGTCACCAAACTCACCTGGTGCCTGGGATATCCCAGCAGAAGCACAGACTGCCAATCCCAGTACTTAACAGGCAGGACAGGCAGGCACACGGCCATCTTGTGACCTCTATCTGCACCCTACTAGCAGAGAAAATGCTCCTTTCTACCAGCAAAACTAAGGCTCTTCTGGAATAAATCCTTGCATCTTCAACCAATGAGAAAGTCTTTGGGTGTTTTGGGAAAAAAAAGGGCATGAAGGTGAGGTAGAAGAAGAGGAGTTGAGCTGAGGGCCTCGGTGATGGTGAAGGAGACATCTCCACAGACCACTGGTGGAAAAATAAGACACAACCAAGCAGTATTAAAGCCAGTGTTATGTTATAGTCTTGTGAATTTGTAAAACAAGAATTATTTATCCCTTCTGGTTTTAACAAGGGACAACAAGGCTATAGAAACTGAATATAACCCCCCAACATTTTAATGTGTGAGAGGAGCAGCAGTAAAGGCCTGGACTGCAAGCAGAGGAAACTCTGCCAAGAATTCATGTGCCATATGAAGACTGTAGCATCAAGAGCCCCTAAAACCAAAAAGGAAGATGGGAAGGAGAAGGCTTAGCCAAGGCACTGCACTTTAAAGCTGTCATCTTATTATCACAATGTCATGAGTTGGAATCATCTATGTGTTTGAGGCATACTGGAAACTATGGGCTTAAGTAAATATGTTACAGAGAATGCTTCTGATGCTATCAGTACTTTTTATGGTCCTGAAGCTGCAGCAAAATGGGAAGTGGTATCCCCATCAGAGACTGCATCCCACACACACAAACACAGATTTGGGTATTTGTGTGCATTTGAACAGCAAGATGACTCAGGCTAAGACTCAAAATAGAAGAAAGAATTAAAAATCATCTGGAATGTAGAGAGAGGGAAGCAGGAAAGACCAAAAACCCACTTAGGTACAAAGATCAAGGTAAGGGCTAGGTCACCACTATCTCCTCCTCCTGCCATTGGTTTGGCCTTCAACATCTTCACTCAGACTTGTGACACTTTCACTAAGCATTGCTGCTCTTCTAACCTCCAAAGAAGGGCTGGCATGCAGGACAGGAGGCACGAGTGTGCATGCACAGAGAGACCTTTCCTCCAGAATCCAGCATGACTCCAGAATGAATCATGGAGCAACACATGCAGGGTCTCCTCCCAGCCAACCTCTCGGATACAGCACGTGCTGTACTTGTATGGATGAAGCAAAGACTACAAGAATGGGGGTGTCTTGAAAAGACAAGCCACCCACCTAAGCTGTCACCTAAGGGGTAAAGGAAAAGCTCATCAGTTAAAATATCAACTCTCACATCCAAAAGGTACAACCAAAACCAAAAAAAAAAAAGCACAAAATAAACAGGTACCAGAGGTTATTCCAGAATTAATTACATATTGAGAGAGAGCAATATATCTTGATTCACATTTTGCTACTAAAATATATTATACAAACCAGGTCCTAGTTGTCAAGGTAGAAAGGATTCAACCCTAGACACCCCATAGATTATAAACACACGTATGGGTGTGAAGTGGAAATGCCACAGAATCACAGGTACTACACTGGTCCTAGCCAAAAGGTCAAGAATACCATACCTAAGATGGGGTGGCAATTTTCTAAAAAAACAAAAGTAACCTAAGCATGACATTGGCATGAGATGCCTCTGCAGGATGTGTGGACTTCACCAACACCAGAAATGGGAAAGAGCTCCAATATTTGAGAATCCTAGAGGAAAGATTCAGAGTAGCCTAAGAGATATGCTTATTTGTGACACTCAGGAGAGGAAGCTGTTGGAATACTCATCATCATCACCACCGTTTAGGTACAGCTGTATCCTGAAGACTAAAATACCAAAGGCTTTACTTCTTCTCTTTTCCAAGGTGAGCATCCAGCTGTCAGGGTGAGGTGTGTTTGATTACAACTCCCATGTTGAATCAATACCACAAAACCAACACATCAGTTGAGATTCTCAGCTGTCAAGCCACAACTTTCTGTTAAATTTCCTTTTCTTGAAAACCAAGGTTAATGCTGAACTTTGGTCAAGAAAGAGGAAGCCAGTCAGAAAATGCTTCTTTTATAGGAAAAAGACAAATATTTTTCAAGCAGAGGTAAGGTATGTGCTGTAGCATGCACTGCATGTGGGAAAACATACGTAGCAGTTGCAGCTTTGAGGTTCAGACCAGAGTTTGGATGTTCAGACTGTAGTTTCCCACTGCCTCTTAACCCAATCTTTGCACTTTTTTCTTTTTTATTGGATTTGTTTCAAGCTAAGAAACTTATAACCAAGGAACAGCGCAAACAACCTGACTCCTTCAAAAGCCTGTAGCAGCTCAGAGTCTGACTTTTTTCCACACATAAGAAGTCTTTATTTGGGCCACATTTAATTCACGTTTTTTGTGTAGGTGTGTACAACTCAGGGGGAAAAAGGCAAGCAGAACTCTGACAGTGGCTGGAAGTATCACCAGTTTAATGCTGTGTTAGAAATTTAAAGCTAAATAAACATTGAGGTCTACTGTATTACCTAAATAACAGTCTACTGAGAACTGTTACAGGGAAGATGAACAAGTGCATGAAAGCAAGGAAGCACAAATGGGTATCAGTAGCAAAGAGCTACACAATAACAAAGAAAAAACCATATACATTAAGATTTCAAAATCTCCCCTGGGCTTAGCTAATTGCTATGATCAATTCCTGTTTGTTCACAAAAGCCTGGACAGCAAGCCAGAGGGGAGTAAGAAAAGAACTAAGGAGGGGAGATGCAACATTAATGAGCTTTTAAACAGCTAAGACAACATCCCCATCCACACACAGGTGCCCCAGAGCCCATTCCCACCTGAGAAGCAGCTGGAAAGGGCATGAGCAGGCATTCACCTCTGTGCCAGCCCTGCTGAATTACAACTAACTCGTTCATATAAGTCAAGAAAGGTGTTCCCAAAGCCAGCACTGCTGCCCTGACTGCAGCCAGCTGCTTCCCCAGTGCCTGATGAGACAGGACACAAGCACCCAGGCTTACAGCTTTCACATAAAGAGGAGTAAGAGCTGTGAGGGACAAAGAGGGGCATATAGTGCATATTTAAAGCCAGGCAAGCCATCTCACCTACAGCTTTTGTACTGTCAGATTTTATGTAACCATAGCAGACCAAGACTATCAGCAGACCCTCAGTGTTTTATGTCTCACCAAGGATGTCACACACAGGGCTGGGCAGTGAGAGCTGCTCTGGGGATGGAAAGGGGCTGAAGAGCCAGTTGGGACCACAGCACTACTTCAAACAACAGACTATGTCTCACTTACCAGATCTTTTCATAAAATAACAATTCACTTTGCTCCAGAAGCAAAGACCTTCTGATAGCACTCATTAAACAACTCCCAAAGTACCAGGATTTATTTGGTTCATTTGATTCCTGAGAAGTATTTACAAAAATCAGGAAAAAACAAAACACAGGGACATACTCCTTTCATCTTTTTAATCACATAGGCCTCTATCAGATCTCTTATTCACAGCTGAATAGTGCTAATGAACACAATCACACACAAGACATTCCACACCTGCACTATTTATCTTCACCACCCTCCTTTGCACCTTCTGCAGCTTTGCTGTCAGCCTTTTGAAGCAGGATATGCAGGTGAAGAAAAACAGCAACACCAGAGCTGCACCATTTTCACCCAGCAGCCTTGTTTTCACATAATAAAGTTTTACCAACACTCATTTTTCCAACCTTTCTACCATCTTTTTCTACTTTAGGTCCAAAGCCAAGGCCTTTGCACCAAGGTCCTGACCAGGCATATTTGTGTATTTCCACCCTTCATTAAACCTACACACTTCATGCACACAACCCACAATGCCCAATGTAAAACACACAGCAGCTTCATACAAAACACTGACAGCCAAAAAACCCCAAACTCTTTAGATAAGCCAAGGGACTTATTTAGTATCATTCTTCTTCATGTAGTGTCAATTTCTGGGGGTCTCATTCAACCATTTGAGTGAGCTGTCCTTGATAAAACATCAGCTAAAACTGTGAAAACAATATGCAAGCAAGTTGATATCATTTCTTGATCTTGATTTCCACAGTTGGATAGTTATTGTAGCACCATTTTTTTGCTTTGTGGGGATACGAGAGACAACTTGCATAAAATTCAGCTTAATAATCAAAGCAATGAATCAACATCAAGCAAGCAGACAGAACGCTGAACCCACTCTGAATCCTCACATTAAGTAAATCAAAGCAAAATGAAACGTGCAGATTTTGTTCACTGCTCACAGAGTCCCCATACATTCACACCTTGAACATCCAGCACACCAGTACCAAGTGCTAACGCATTACAAACCATAGCATCCTCCCAAACCATTACACTTCCAGGTGGAGTTCTTGTCTTTTCTGAAACCCCTTTGTCTGGCATATAAAAAGAACAATGTGAACAGTTTTGAAGAAAAATAGGTGTATAAATACCCAATGCAGCACAACATTAAATGCCCCCAGCACACACGTGTGTCTTTGGGTCTCCAAGCCTGGATCTTTCAGCGAGGTGTTGTTTGTACACCCAGGAGAGCAAGGAGAATTCAAGGACACAGCAGACAGAGAGAAGCTCTTGCATGGGTGGGAGGCAATGCAGAGCTCTGCAATCACTTGGCTGTAAAGCTCAAGGTAAAAGTTTAAAAATTATGATCTCAGCTGAAAAAAAAAATAAATAAATGCAGCATCAAGCTGGCTCTTGATGAGAGCAATGATAAGGCTGAGTGGCTCTGAGGGATAAGGCAGATAAGGGGACATCCTGTTGGGTGTCTGCTCACCCAAGCAGGGTGAGGGGGCAGAGGAGGCACACGCTGCTGGAATCACCAGCCCTTGTTCTGGGGGATTGCTGGAAGTACCATGTAGCAGAGAGGAGGCAGAGCAGGGGCTTCCTGCAGTGTCCTGACACAGGTGGTGAGGAGCAGCCTCACGAGATCTCCTGTTTACAAACTGGGAAGGACTGGTGGGGGATGTAGTGGGGCTTGGTGACCATAAAATGATCATGTTCTCAATCCCAGGTAAAGTGAGGAGTGGGTCAGCAAAACCTCCACCATGGACTCCCAAAGGGCAGAGTTCAGCCTGTTCAGGACACTGGTTGGGGCAGTCCTGAAGGACAAAGGGGTCCAGGAAGCCTGGACATTGCTCAAGAAGGAAATCCTAGAAGCACGGGAGAGAGCTGTCCACATGGTCCATAAGACAAAATGGCAGGGAAGACAACCAGCCTGGCTGAACAGGGACCTTCTGCTGGGACTGGGGAGAAAAAAAAAAAGGAGAGTTTACCTCCTTTGGAAGAAGGGGCAGGCATCTCAGGATAAGTGCAAAGACCTAGTTATGTCATATAGAGAAAAAATTAGGACATCAAAAGCCCAGGTGGAGCTCAACCTCATTGCTGCCATAAAGGACAACAAAAAGTTTTTACAAATACATCAATAACAAAAAGAGGGCCATGCATCAGCCAAAGCAGGAGAAGCCACAAAGGTGGTGTTTTAAAGTTAAAAAAAGAAAAAAAAAGTGCCTTACAGCAAAAGGGGAAGATCCCTACTTCTTCTGAGGGCAAGGAAGATATTTACCTGCATTCCAGCTCCAGCACCACTCCATTCTGGGTTTCTTGGAGTTAGTTGAAATAATGGAAGTACAGCATAATACTACTAAAAGTGGTTTCAAAGCAAAAAAGACTACCAAATTTTGAGGACTGCCTTCCATGCCCTCAAGAGCTCAGCAGGAAACAATCTTTTTACTTCAAGAGATTAGGCCTCAGCCTTGACAAAATTAAAGATTCTCAAAGCCAACACTTCACTGCCTCCCCATCAGCCCAGGCCATCAGGCAGCAACCTGCCAGGGGAACTGCCCCTGCTGTAATGCTGGAGTCATAAACAGGAAATTTTGAAGTGCTGCAAACTCTGAAGGGTCTCCTGCACCCATGTCCTCCACATCTTCACACCACACAGCTTCATGTAACCCACAAACAATGGCACAATGGTACAAACAGCAGAGCATGGCAGAGCTGTTTGTCTCAGTAAATTCCACAGTGAACAAGGCTGAGTGACTCAAGGCTTAACAGCACTTGATTCAATAGTCATGGGGAATGTTTAAAACAGGAAGTGAGACACTGTTTTTCCATCCATCCCTAAAAGCTGTGTCCCTCTCATCTGTCCATAAAGGACAGCTGAAGGACAGCAAGGAAGCTCAGCACCACTGCCAGAGCCTTGTTACAGCCAAATCCCTTGCACAGTTGTTTATCTGCCTCTCCACCCCTCCAGCCTTACAGATTCAATAAACCCAAACTGAAGGGGTTCCTTTTTTGCAGCTGTATTTTCTTGTTGCTGAGCCAGAGATCTAAAAGCTTTAGGGATATCTTTTCCACACACAGTGCTAAGATGTGCTTCAAGGACACAGCTATTCCTAGCTTACCATGAAGGGAAAAAAAAGAAATTAAAAAAACGTAAGAATTGCTATCTCCTCGGGGAGCTGTACCCATGACCACTGCAATGATGTGCAAAAGAACCAACAAAGTTCCCACTAGAGCCACAATCCACCTCCACACCAGTAGTTAATGATTGAATATTTTCCATTTCCACTTTTCTTTTGGCATTACTGAATCCCCAGATCACAGGATAAGCACAAGCAACCTAAAAGAGTAAGACACACTATTACCACAACATCTCAAATATAAATTTCAAACTGTATTATAAACACAAGCATTGTTAACTTCTGATCCATTTCTGTGCCGAATGCTATAATTTACCTTCATTTTGGTTATGGAGGTCAGCCAGGCAGCCACAAGAGCATTATAAAATTATACAAGTAGCCAAAGCCAGTAGCAGTAATAGCTGTGTACAAGTGGAGTGCTACAAGACAAACAGCCTGCCTGGAGCTCTCCACATCCAGTGTCTCATGCTCCTACCTGCTGCACGTTCTTATTTTCAGGTGGAACTTGGGAATATTATCCTTTCAGTTACTACATAAAAGAGTAACTCGGGGTAATGGAGAAGCAGTGGCTACCTGGCATGCTGTGGTAGCACTTCTGAAGACAAACTGACACACTGAACAAAGGCACAGGGATGATAGAAAAATACCCCAGAACAAGGATGTAAATGGCACCAATTATTGAATCAACTGTGAAAGTGCACAGCGTGCACAAGTAGAGCAACAAGCTGTATCTGCCAGCAAAGAAACCTTGAGGAACCAAAATTAACACAGGAAAACTCTTCACAAGGGTTACCAAACTCCTGCTCACAGGGTCTCTACAACGCTGCTGACTTGATGGTTCAGAGTTAAAGATGGTTTTCAGAACTAAAGACTTTCCTGTGCCATAAACACCAAGGGCTTAAGACACAAAGATGAGGCACCAAAATGAACACAGGAAAACTCTTCACCAGGGTTACCAAACTCCTGCTCACAGGGTCTCTACAACGCTGCTGACTTGATGGTTCAGAGTTAAAGATGGTTTTAAGAACTAAAGACTTTCCTGTGTCATAAACACCAAGGGCTTAAGACACAAAGATGACAGTGCTGAGGAGGTAAGCTTCAAGAACAGAACTGCTTGGTTAAAGTATACAGATCTGGGCTCAAAAAAATGGTCCGTAACCAAAGCTCATGAGCAGCTTTCACAGCTGCTATAAACAGCCCTATCTCACTCCCATGAAAACCACATCATGCTGCCAGTGCAAGGCAACACCTTGGTTCCTGGTTCCAGCAGTAATGCAGGTGCAGATGGCAGAAGGCTTCATTCAGCTTCTCAGCTGAGAAAGAGGACAAGAAGAACATGAAGCTCACTGTGATGAGCTTTGTAACATATGAAGCACAGCAGTATTTTATTTCTGACAAAATTTACTATAATTAAAGTAAAAAGGAGTAAAATATAGAGAACTTTTACCCTGTTCTACCAATTAAGTGAAGCAAAATTACTAGGTGGGAGACTTAGGGGGACAAACTGGGCAACTACAGTTTTGAAGCTGGCACCAGAGACAAGACAACAACATTACAGGGCCAGAGATGCTAAAGACCACATTAGCCCAGAGAAAGAACTTTGCAATAAATACACCAGCAGTGATGTCTCCTCTCTGTTCACTCTGACTGGAATTTTACCAGCTGCTTCTCAGACACCAGCACACAGATTTTCTAAAGTGGTGCAGCGTGCACACCATTCTACATTAAAAGAAAATTACATTCTTCTTTTCCAGTTCTCAAGAAATTCAAGAAAATCCTCTTAAATTACAGTATGAAAATATCAAGAAGGGACATTTAAATCCCGACCAACAAGCAGCTCTTGGTTGGAATACTATATTTATTATTATTTGTGTTAACCTGCTCCCTGGAGGCTCCCAAGAAAAACCAGCAGTGTGTGTGTATCACAACACAAGCATAGAAGGACACCAACTCCTAAGGGGTAACAATTACAAAACTCATTAGAATTTTTCAGCATCAAGTTGGACATCCTCAGGCAGTAAGAACAAAAACTTCACTAAGCCAGGAGAGACTGCTCCACACCACAACTTTCTAACAGTGTATGGGCAGATGGCATCAGCTCAGAGACACCATGGCCCAGTCATGAAGAAACCTCTAAAAGACTGGGGAGAAAAAAGCTAAAAATTTTCTGTAAATGTTGCATTGTCACACTAATCACATTACAATGTGTTGCACTATGCACAGTAACACAATTTAATTAAAAAATTTAGGTTTTGTCACGAATCTCCACCACAGTGACCCTTGCATCTTGTTGCTTTGTGTCTTGTTGCTCAGCTTATCCAACACAACTGGTGAGACCACGACCTGAGGTACAGAAGTCTGAGTAAGTGGGAATTTTAGCTCATCATAATGTGAGGCAGATTCACAACTAGCCTCAAGTACATGTCTGGCTTGAGAGGTTACTACCCAAAGGGGTTATGCCAGAATTAAAAGCCAGTGCTTGAAAAAGGGGAAAACGCCTACAAAACGTTCAACTAATGTGCTTAAACAAAGCATCCAGAATTTCTTTGTTCTTTAATTTCCTCCTACGCAATCTGTTCTTAAATCCTGGCTGCTATAACTATTTAATGTCTACATGCAGCATTTAAAGAAAGCCACAACCTCATACCCAAATCTCATTTCAACCTGCAAGGCATGCCAGCTCTCTGGAGAATGTGCTACTGCCTCAGATTTTGCTGTTTATTTTTTTAGAACCATGGGTGGCAAGTGTGAGGTCAGGCTCCAGTGACCCATCAGGAAAGGACATGAAAGAGGGAGACAAATCTGGGTGATGCTCACTCATCTGTGTCAGCTCTTCAGAGAAAGAATTCTCCTTGCAAAACACAGGTACTACTTATTCTGTGAGAGCATTTGTAAGATTGGAACAAGAAAAATCAAGAATAAAGAAAACCCTGAAGAGGAAATAAATGACAAAACACAGAAAATTTCAAATGATGCTAAGAGGCTTCCCACAAAATGCCTTTATTCTCCAGTTCACAGACCTCTTCTTCACTGCCACAGAAAAACCAACAGCTGTGGCAGAATAGCCCAAACTCAACTTTATGGAGTTTAAAACTGTTTAAAATGTTACTTGTGTTAAGACCTGAAAAAGAAATGCTTGCAAAAATGTTAGAGTCATCTGTTATTTAATAAATAAATAAATAAATAAATAAAATCACATCTTTTTGAAAAAGCCTGAACCGTGCCAATCTTTTCAAATGCAAATCCTTTTGACAAAGCCAAACCTAACTGGGTCCCACATCGTGCACCCTGTATCACCAGTGATGGTCCCTTAGGGAAACCTACAGACCTCCAGGTGATGATACAGCAATGCTCAGTGCTTCAGCAAGTCTCTAACTCAACAACCCTTTTCCTGGCTAACCCAGCTGCTCCAGCTACCTCAGCTGTTAGAAACCAAGAAATTCAGCACTTGGTAAGTGGGCTGTACCATAAGGTGCAGGTGGACAGATCTGGAGATGAGGTAGCACCTGGATACTGAACACAACAACTCTCCAAGAACCTAAACCAGGTGAGTTCTCCCCCAGGGAGTGTGACCACTCGAGCCCAGCTTCACAGGGCACTGGAAAAGCTGTGATAAACAAAGCTAAGGAGTTATAAATTCATGGAGTTTTGGAGGGGCAAAGCATCTCCCTCAAGGCACCTGCTTATAACAGAGGGCAGGCAGGGAGCATAAGGTTGGTGGTTGTCAGCTGTGCCCCACCTGTGGGTTATAGCCTTGGGTTGGACTTTTTTGAGGATGAATCTCTAAGCTGAATGCCCATCTCTCATACCTCCTCATCCAAACGTGATGTTACCTCAGTGGAGTCTTGAAGAAATGCATAAAATTGGTCCTCCTAGCTTTGGTTTCTACCTGTTTTCTCTCACAGCATCATCTATGAGGTGACAGGGATGTGGTTGTTTGGGAAGCTGTTCTGCAAAGTCTGGATCTCCTTTGATGTCATGTTCTGCACTGCATCCATTGTCACCTTGTGCTTCATCAGCCTGAACAGATACTGCTCTGTGGCCACCTTCCCTCACTGCACCTCTCACCCCAAAATCTCAAAACCCATCAGCAGCTTCCCCAAATGGGACAAAGCAGCAGGCAGAAGGGAGAAGATGAAACTCCCTGGAAGCCTGTTGAGGAGTTTCTGTTGTGAAGACAATTTAAAGAAAACCTTTTGATCTGAGCTTGCACTTAGACACCAAAATCACAACTTGAGAAACACAGGGTAGGAAAAAAGTCTCATTTCCAGAGCTCAGTAAACAGCTGCTCCTGAAACAAGTACTTTTTTTTTTTTTATTTTTCCAGACTTGTGTAATAATCTATCAATATTTAGAAATCAGAGAATAATGGCTATGTAGTCAAATACACATGATCCATTTTGACAGACACCAAATGAAAGGCCACCCATATCCTGCTGAGACAGCAACACTTGAAGCACAAGTGTGTCACACAATTCAGTATTGCCAGCCAAACCAGTCAGTGGGATTAGCTAATAAAAGATACAGGGTGATCTGAGTCCAGGGAAAAAAAGCATAAGACACCATACTCCAAGGCACAGGCAGGTACAAATAATTATTCATGACAAGTCAACATAGCTGAGAGCCAAGAGGCAGGTAGGTTTCCATGCCAAATTAAGGCTATCAGGTAGCTGGGGTGGTGACCAAGCTAGTATTCTAAAATAAGGCATCAGGGCTTCAAAACAGCTCCTCACCTCTTAAGCACCTGAGAAACATGAAATGCTGAACTTCCAGCAAAAGAACCCAAAACTTTCTTCCAAGTCTGACCCAAGGAGTGCTAAGAGTTTAGAGAAGTTCTTGTCTACTCCTGTTCAGCTACGTTGGTTCTTACTGTCAAAGAACCTGAAAAATGGAAGAGACAAGATTTGACAGATTTTCAGACCACAGCACAGGTTTTCTCCTCTTCCCCTTCCTTTCACTCTACAGTTAGCATCAATATGTCCCACCTAGAGTAGCCATTTTACCTACAAGTAGGACAGCTCTGACAAAGACACAGGTACTCCACGAGTATTTAGCACAACTGTTTCCTGCTGAAGGAGGTGTTCTTCTCATCACCAAGATACCTCAAGAATCAGAACTGTTCAGACACTGTAGGTTAGAAAAGACCAATTTCCAAATAATCCTTTTTGATAGAAAGAGGTACACATTTCAAATTATCTTGTGTTATCCATCCACTCCAAATGGTCAACCACGTAAGAAAGGTTTCCTTTAAAGAGTCAGCAGACTCGAGTATTTTGCGCAATATTCAATATGTGCTAAAAAACCATCACTACAGATGTTGTAAGAGAGGACACATTCTCATTATTTCAGCAGCTTGTCAAGGCTCAGATGGCCACAGTGATTAACTGGAGACCATGTCAGCAGGTTTCCTTAACTTGAAGACAGATAGATACAGCTGATTGCTTAGAGACATGGACCTGAAACAAATTACCAGCCGTAAAAATAGAATAAATGTTGGTTCAATTCCTTTAATTTTTCAATTAATACACCAATGTTTTTCTTTTACTATTCTAAGTTAAGCAATTGCAGTTTCTGATGTCTAAAAAAACCTCACCAACCAATACACATTAGAGTTAAAAAAATACATTCTATTCTATTTAATTATGATGTTGCGGCAGAATGAGCTTCAAAACAGAAAGGAGTGACCTTGTGAAATGTTCATCTAAAATAAGATGAAAGTTGTCATAAGAACACATTTCTATTTCAGAAGATGTCTAATTTCTACATAGGAATCAAATTAGATTTAAAAGCCCTTGTGTTTGAATCTATGCTAAATAATCAGTCCTGCACTCTCAGGCTACAAACAGCCTATGGATCACCAAACCTATGACCTCTTCCAACATGCAGTTGGCAACTCTGAAAAACTCACATATCCCAGAAAAAAAAAATTCTATCCAGGACTTCACAGAGGTAATTAATCTCCAGTTAGATTAGCCTGCTGATGCTCAGAAAGCTTTCTAGTTTTATGGACAACCACCAGGAAAATTACAGAGGAATTCAACATACCAGAGGCATTTTCAGAATGCCCGAAGTTAAGCAATTTTTCAGAAGCAAATAAGCTGTTACATAGACAGGAAAAAAAAAAAGTACTAATGGAAGTAGGCTCCTCATGAATATCTGTTACCTGCCTCCAGCACCATGACACAACAAAATAATCTTATTTTCCAGAACTACCACAGGTTACTTCTACCTTCTCAGGAGGGTCCAGCTATCAGCAATGCAGAAACCAACCCCAGTCTCTCAACCATCTCTTCCTGCAGGAAAGATGCAGGAACTGAGGAACACAGGGACCTTCCACTCCTCTATGGAAACCAGATCATATGCTAAAAACCTGTGGAAGAGAGAATACAACCACGAGCCTCACAGCCAAGGAAGCAGGCAATAAACCCCTGCTCAAAGCAGTGCTGTTTCATTTGTAGATAATCAGCCTCACCCTCATTTTGTAGAGACAGTAGCACATATGGTCCACGTTCTTTAACCTCAATTCTAAGTTTAAATGCTGGCATTAAGACACCAAAATAGTGTACAGTGTGCTCTTCAATATATTCTTTATTTTTCCCCTGCAAGCTATAAAAAACCCCATAACTTAGCAATAAGAGTAGCTTACTAAAATATCAGTCAACCTATTGGAAGTGTTGTTCATTTCAGGTTTTTTTTAAACTCATCTTTTGGAGAAAAATGACCCAATTGCTTTTACACTTTTACTGGTTTATCACAGAAAATTACCACATGATCCAAACTTTCAGCAAGTTAGAGATTCCTATGCTCTGTTGCTAATACAAGTTTCCATAGTACAAACAAAATTTCTTCAGTTGCAGTTGTAGAGAGTGGAGAAATCCACATTTTTCAAGACAAACAGTTTAGAATACAGTCAAATAACACTTTTACTAAAGCCAACCCATTTTTATAACTTCACACAAAACCTTTCAGGCTGCCATCTAGTCCACTTGTTGCCTCCCTCTCAAGTTACAAGACAAATGAAGAGTCCAAGTTGTTTGCAAATGCAGGACAGAAGTTTAGACACTCCCAAGTGCTTTGGAGGACTTCTGCCAAAAGCTGCCCATAACACTAACAGAAACTTGAATTATTTCATGCTGATCTGAAAATATCCTAAGTTTAAAGGTCTGACATCATCATCTCTGGGTTAACATGCTCCCCACTCAACTCCATTTTTAATCAGATTGCCTAAAATCCAATTAAAAGGTACAGAACCCAGCAATTTGAGAAAAGGGAACCCTGGAAATATTTCCACACTTACAATATTAAGCGTTCTAAAAGTTCTGAACAAACACCTGTGGTGGATCTAGTGAAGAATTAAGCCTGTGTACAAGGTTAAAACAGTTTAATGCATCAGGAATCTGGTACAAGCAACGCTGGTGCTCACCAGAGACAGCAAAAGTTACAAACAAAAATTACTCCTGTGTAATAGCAGTGAGAGACTTTCACGCCAGTTTTTAGCCAGCTGCAGGTGTCTAAATTCTGAATTAGAAACCAAAACAAACCCAACAGCCTAATCAAAAATACAACTGCAGCAGATATTCAGAATATTCAGCACCTTCCAGCGATCGAGCACCGTGTTCTGGGGGTCCCACCAGGGAGCTTTTCTCCCAGGATTATTCTTTACTAAACACACATACAGTAGCAGCTGAAAAATATCAGCACAGGGTGAAATTTTGACTGCATAACCCTCAGCACTGCTGCAGGGGTCCAAAGAACAAAACCACCAGGTTTGCTTCTAGCTTTTATCACCAGCACAAGTACCATCTCTTCCAGCAAGACCCAACTGGCATAAGGGTGCCATCATTTGTGACAGCACAAAAATCCACTGCCATGATTCAACCTGTAGAAATTAATACAGTTTTAAGCCATGATTCAACCTGTAGAAATTCATACAGTTTTAAGCCATGATTCAACCTGTAGAAATTCATACAGTTTTAAGCCATTTTATTGTACAAATGAAGATGAATGGAAGAAACACAAAAGTGACCAATAACTGAGGGAAGACTACTTCCTGCCTCCAAACCTCTCCCTTCCAAATCCCCCCCAAAAAAATGCATGTGAATGTTCAAACCTGGACTGCAGAGATAAGAAACTTGGGCGAATGGAGGAACTTCACAAAATTAACTTGTTTGAAGATGGCAAAGCAAAAAAATGCACCACTGAGGGGAACCTTTTTCCTTTGAATGTTAGTAACCAAAGGCTGACAAAACAGATAACAGATGGCTTGTACTGGACAAGTAACATTCAGTATCCATTGAAGCTGGAGACATCTGAAGAAGTTTCAAAAGTTTTCAGAAATTTAGAGACACCAAAAGCATCCAAAGAAATGTCAGAAATTCAGAAGGACTACATCAGATGGCAAGAGCAGCTCAGCCCTCATGCATGCCCAGCAACACCGTGAAGGCAGAGCACACACAGCAACAACAAAACTTCAGGGAGAGACTCACCAAGTCCTAAAGTAACTCTGAGCTTTGCTGTTACCCTAAGAAGGATTCACCACTGCCACACAACCTAAATAGCATCTGCTCAGCAACAGAAAGTCCTTCCCTTATTAAAGGATTTTTAAATGAATCTACAATTCATACCCTTTTGCCTAAAACAGACATGTTAAAAAAGAGGTTTGGGGGTTGGTGGGTGGTTTTTGGTTTGCTTGGTTTAGGTTTTTTATCCAAATTATGAGATCATATGGATTTCTTGTAAGAGGAGGTCAACCTCTTTCAACTGACTCAAATGAAAACACATTGAGATTATGAGTAAACTGTAGCCATAAATCTTTCTCCTCCAACTAGTTTCTACAATCAGCTGAAGAGCATCAAAAATACCCTGCAGATTTAAACAAAACCCAATCCATTTACAAGGTGTAAATAATCACTTTTGAGACAACTGGGAACATGAAGATAATCACATAGTTGTGTAAACATAGCTGCATGGGATTTTACCCATTATTCTGGAAATAAGCACAGCCTTTCATCAGTGTTTTAGGCACTGTAATCATCTTACCCTTCCATCTTGTTCTTCCTTAAGTTCAGGTACTGTCTATCCTTTTAGGCACATCATATTTTTACTTCAAATAAGTATACACATTACTACTGTAAAATATTAAAGAAAAAAAAAGTTTCTGTAACGTTTCTTTGTATGTAGCTCTGAGTAGCACTTTGACTGGGTTGTGAAAGTCTGCCTAAAGTTAAAAAGTCTAGTTGGGCACTGATTTCCACTGCACTGAAGTCACTCAAATCATAGTCCCATGAAACCCCTGATGTATCCAAAACCTCAACTTTTCCCTCATCCTCATTTTCCAAAGCCAGTGAACTGTATGATCAACAGTTTAAATAAACAAGTTTTAAATGAGTTCTCTTATGGATCAAAGTGACACCAAAGTTCTACATGATGATGCACCAATTTTCTCCCTTCCCATTATCATGTCTTCCTCACTCCTATTTAATACCATTAATGACATTTTCTACTTCAGTCATTTAACCACTGAAGAGTTGGAGTGCTGGCATTATTTTCTCTTTTATCAAATGAAATATTTTCATCAGTGAGGGAGCCATTCTTGCCCATCTGTAATCTATGTGCATCTACCTCAGCTGTTCAAAGAGGAGCAAGTTGAACAATTAGCACAGGGTCACAGCACACTAATGGATTTTACTGAACGAGATAGATATCTATTATATATTGGTGTTCTGAAAGATTAATGACAGTCAACTGCATTAATTAATCACTTTAATGAGCCTGACTGTTTCCCTAAAAGAAATGCAAGAAAAAACAGTTCTTGCCTGCAACTGGAGAATGTGTGCTGTCTTCCACATACCTCTCCTTCATTGTTCAAATAACCTGTGGTTACTCAGCCACAACACATGGCTCACTCCAGGGTCTCACAGCCTCCAACAGCAGCCTTTTTCCTAAGAGCATTTTGCACTTGTGAGAAATGTCACAGGGGACTTCTCTGTTCCAGGGTGGGAAGAGGAAAAAAGCACCAAGAAAAAAAAAACCCCAAAACACTGTCATGGCATGGTGATGGTGCAGTGCTTACTCCTCAGATCGTGTTTGCAAGTAGAGTTCTGATTTCATAATAATTCCAATGGGACCAGTTCTGTTATTCCCTGTTGGTGCCATTACAAAATGATCACTTCCAGAGTAACAAAGTTATTTCTAGGTTCAATTTTACATTACTTTTCAGTTCACAGATGTATCAACAACCTACCTTCTGCCTGCTCACTCACATTCAAAGGAAACCACTCAATAAGCATTTTCATAATAAATGATGCTCAATAAGCATCCTCTTTGATACTACACCACACATTACTGACATACACCAGAACTCCATTTTGACAAATCTTAGCAAACTCTCAAGTACCATCAAGCCTTTCTTTCAGCACATGGTGACAAAGCCCAGGTCAAGGCCATTTACCACCCCTCTCCTCTTCCAGGAGAACCTTCCTCCACAGCAATGAGCTGCCCAGCTCTGGAGTGATCAGCATCCAGACAAACCATCAGGTGCAGCTTTTCTCAAGAAGCTGGTTTCTCTGCTCCTGACACCATCACGTTATGAGCTTCTCTTCTACCATCAGGAAATTAAATTTTTGTTGTTCTTGGTTTCAGCTGGTGACATTCTACCCCTCCTGAATAGAAACTGAAGTTAAGGTTAGAAGACTCAGGCCTGTGACACTTTCACAAATTACTGCCTTTTGTGACTGCTTCAAGTTACTTACATTAATAAAAATAAAACATTTCAGCTCAGCTTTCTGGCATTGAAGACTTTAAGAGGCATGCACAACAGCCTTATCTACCAGTCCACCTCAGAGCAGCTACCTGTGACACAGATGTCAGAAGCTGCCTGCAATCTGAATTTCAAAAGCAGCCTTTACCAGCCTGCATCAATCACCGGAAAATAGAGATCTGCTTGCTTCACAGAGAAAAAAAAAATTGCCTTTGGCAACACCAAGAACATCAACAACCCAAATCCTTCAACAACCCTTGGGAGAAAGTCCTGTGGCAAGTTTTCAGGCCTTCAAGTAAGTAGCTGCCAAATAAAAATGCCCCTGGAGAGTGGCCATGTATCATCATCTGACCAAGCATTATATTTGAGGGGGGCTTTTTTGCTAAAATTTTTCACAGTCCCACCAGCTGCTCAGACACATGTAAGGAGAAGCCATTATTTAGGCCAGGTATCATACATTTGCCATTTTACCTATTTGCCCTGAAGCACACAGGCATGCCCTAGAAGTCACATAATTAGAACAGTTAATGAATCATTTTAATCCTGCAAGCCCTTAAGGATGTTGAAACCTCCACCAGATTTTATCAATTCCCAACTAAGTATGAGGAAGTGATGAAAAAAAAAAACAAACCTACATGATTAAAGTTTCTTTCACAGGATAAATTTACTTATTATAATGAAATCACTTCCATGGTTTTCCAGTGAAGTACCAGCTACCAGAAGGTTAAGGCAAACTGGAAGCTCCTACTTGCAAAGCTTTGGCATCGTTAGGCAGTATTCAAAAAGAATAATTCAAAAGCTCACAGTATCAACCACAATCTTGAGGTTCTTGTGCCAATTCCCCTCTCTAGAGCAAAGAATCCCTTGTTTATCTGCTGCTGCACATGGTGTTTGTCCAGCAAAGGTAACAGAAAAATTGACATGCTGGCTGGGAGCCATAAGGGCAGCTGTCCAAAGGATCCGCCTAGGAGAAGTTCACAAGGCAGGATGAAAATACCCACCCTAGATTCTTTTATCCACTCTAAAGAGTAAAACAGCACACACAGGTGATAATCCCAGGCACTGATCTAGTTACGTACAAAAGAGCACAATGCCACAATTTCTCTTGCACATTTGAAAGGTAAAAGCTCCCACACATCTTAGAGGATAATTATCATGCATGAGACCAGCCACCACCAGCCACTTGTCACAGCTGAACACTTAGTAAGAAAGAAAAAAAACCACTACAAAATGAGAACTGTGGCTGAGGATAAGAAGGTGATGGAGCAGAAACATTTCTTTCCCAACTGAGCCCATTATCAGCCATGTACCTCAATAACCATGAAATCACTCCTGAAATGGATGGCAAACCCCTCCGGCACACCCTGCCCACCACAGAAATACCATCCAGTGAAATTCCATCACAAGTGGGAAAGTGCAGAGTTGCTGCAGTTAAGGTCTGCTGCCTTTGGTTTCACTATTAGCTAGTTACCAGCTTTATTTAAGCTAGGTAGATAGACCAAAGCCTTTAAGCACACACTTAAATATGGACATACCAAAGGAGAGGACCTGGCATCCTGGCCTCCCTTCATCATCAGGGGTGGGGGAAACCCTCTCATCTGGCCAGAGTTCCTGCGTCAGCAATTCCTGACTGACAGCTGGGATGTACCAGCCTCCTTCTCCATCCCCAGGGAAAAGAATTCTGTGCCTGATGACTAATTCATTACTGGGATTTGTGCTTAGGCAAGCCCAGGCCCAGATCACACACCTTTCAAGCTGGGAAGTGATTGGGTGCATGCTTGCTGCAGACAGCACCCTGCGATCAGCCACAGCCACCCCACTCCATCAGCTGAGAGCAAAAGCTGGGATTGAACCTGCAGGAGCTGAAAGCAGGAGAAACTGAAAGAGAAATCATTACAGATCAGTTGTAGCTGAGCTGCACATGGATTTCTAAAACTGGAGGGTCAGGTTTGAAAGCTTTTAACAGCACCTTTGGAGCCTCCAAGACTCGAGATCAAAATCCTATTGCACACTGACAGTACCAAAATAATCTGCTGCTGTGAGAAGACATGGGTGCAGGTAACATCAGAGCCAAAGGCACCAGCTGGGGAAGAACAGTATCCACATGTACACAGAAAAGCAAGCCAGGAACCAAAGGCAGCCTGGCAAGCCCCACTCTGTACTGCAGCCCCTCCAGGATCCAGGGATGAGCCCCAACCCAGCTCCTGGCAGGGTAGAAGCAGCCAGATGAACCTGTCTGCCTCTCCTCTTCACTTTCCTTGGTCCTTCACTTTCTGAGGCTTCACCATGAAGACAACATCTGCTGAAGAGAGCTGTATTAAAGCTGTGGCAGGCTCCCCACTGCTGATACATTGCTTAAACTCACACCTGATACAGGGTATTTTTGCAGGGTCTGAGGTGCTCACCAGAAACAGCAGCCACTTTCCAGACAGGATCATCACAGCAGATGGGGCCCATCGGGTGTGACAAACCTTACAAGCTCAGCATCCTGTCTTCAACCTCTCTGTCTCCAACTGCTCCAAATTTCATTCACAATCCATATTTTACCAGCTGACCCTGTGAGACAGTTTTAATAAACAAGCCTTACCAACATCCTACTAATTAAAACTATACCAGAAGTTAAGATTGTGTGCTGAGAGCATCACCTACAGCATCTGAAACCCACAAATGCAGCTCATATGTACACAGTTACCAGTTGTGAGCACTCATGTCCTGTTTGATCACAGAAACACAGAAGGCATTCTGACTTCTCATTTCCTTTACCTGTTCTGGGAAGCCTTCCTGTCTCTAGGCAGTTCAGTGAACCGTAACCTCTTAAAGGCTTCAAAGGGACACAAATCTTCTAAAAAATGTTGCCCTGCCCCTGTGTTCACCAAGGTCCAAGCAGAACCAAGCCTTCTAATAGAGAAGCATGTTCTCCTATGGCTAGGCATGGAAACTGAACCTTTCCTTTGGGTGGCTACAGAGCTGAAGGACCATTTGGCATATAGGAAAGACTGTGAAGTAACACAAAATGCTCAGATTATTTATTTCCTTCTTTTCTAACTGCTGCTTCTCATCAGGGAAGGTAGATCCACACCAAAACACTGAAGAACAAGCCAAATTCCATTAACTCCTTTAAAGAATTTACCCTATAGGTACATCAGCCAATCCTTGTCATTGTTACCCCATTTTATTGCATTGCTTCCAACTCACGCCTGCAGCTGGGCTCACAGGGGAGCTGCCTTCAGAAAGCATACCCTGGCCTCACAGAGCAGCAACCACACTGTCCACGTGGCATGAAGAACACAAAGATATCCCCCATGAACTCACAGGAAGGACTGAGCAGCTGGAATAGGCAAGGATGAGAACAAAGAATGGTGTTAGACCAACAAAGCCATTTTTTCCCTATGGCCGTCACATTATGGGACTGTAGTAGGACAGTAGGCTACTTTTCTTGTAGCTTTCTTGGAAACCTAAGGGGGGGACAGGGCACCAGGAAAGGCAGCACAGGAATAGCACACACCTTGGCCACACACCAGAACCAAAATGCCACTGCAGGACACCACAGACCCCAGGTTAACAGCTCACTCGCACCCATCTTTTCAGCTTCTCTGTGCTTTGCCCCAGAAATAGATCAGGAGTGTTTGTAAAAGCATGCAAGGCAATTACAGGAAAAATAAAACCTAGATTATAAACACAGCCTGGATGCCAAATTTGCCTCTCTTTGCTATTTAGAGCTCGCATTTCAGCATGCAAAGAACTCACACACAAACCCCTAAAATGCGTGCCTGGAGCTATAGAGCACATGCAAAATAAATTGCATTCATATTGGTGTGTTATGGTATGCAATTTCCTCCTTCCCAATCACACTGCCTGCCTCTCTTGTTAAGTCAAATAGCCTGTCAGCTTCGCATCAGGAAGCAGAAATTGGTTTTCCATCTCCTAGGAGATAAACAAGGCTTCCCCCTCTGCAGAGGGAAGTTGAGCTGCAGAGTGCACAGTGCTGGTGCCCACAAACTGGCTCTGAACAGCCCCTGTGCCCTCTCCAATGCCATTCACCTTCCAGAGTAAGTACTACTTCAAAAAACCCAAAAAACAAAACAAACAAAAAAAAACCCCAAACCAGATTTGTGTATTTTCATGTAGTTTTCTTTGTGATTTCTAGCTGATCATGCACAACTCTGATTCAGTGCTGCTGCCTTACAGCTAAGGAGCTTAACATACTCTTTTCATATCATGGGTTAGTAAAATATCCTTTGTACCTCTGTGCAGTCTTCTTGAAGCTACACCCCTCCCCAGATCACAGGGGAACTGAACCACAGGATCAGACTTTTACATTTAAGCTGTACTATGTCAAGGAAAAGGGCCAGCACGCTCAACAAAAGTAGCACAAAACAATCTAAAATATATTAACCAAATGTCCATACAATAAATTTAATAAAATATTTCTGAACCACATTTTTTTTTAACTGTGGCTTTGTAACACGAAGATGCTATAATGTTGCAGTAACTAAAGAGTGTGTATTTTACAAAGCATACTGCTACATTTTAAAATTAATTCGGTATCTACTTTTGCTAAAAAGCAGTCAAGCTGCAAGGCTACAGATACATTGCAAACAAAAGAGGTGAAATACACAACTAGCCTTCATTTTCACTTCAGAAATCAGGAAAAAGAAACATGACCATGAGTCTGTTGACTATTGAACCAAATCCTTGCTAATATTAAAAGTAATCCGGAGACAGACTCCCTGAGGTTCAGAGGCCATGACTGGGACAGCCACCAGGTGCCATGGCCTTGCAGCAGGTTAAGGGAATGCTCAAGGGCTGCTTTAGTAGCAGAGTGCCCAGGGATAACATTTGCTCTGCCACTGTATCACCTGGAGGCACCAGGACTCCCCAGGGTATCAGCAGGTTGGCCATTTTTCTGAAGCATCTTACAAGAACCTCTGATAGAGAAGAATGAGATTTCCTTCCAGGGACGTACTGCTCATTCCCTTTGCCCACAGCATGCATTTTTAAAGACAGAGAAACCAATCAAATTGAGTTCATACTGCATTATTCACTAAGTGGCTACAGTATCATCCAAAATCTTAATTGCCTAATAATTCACATCACCTATTTCAAATACAGCTCCAAAGGAATGACTAGAAACCCAGCGGCTGCCTCCTACACCCACTGTTAATCTTGCTGTTAAGATGTCTAACACAGTCTTTTCTTGAAACAAAGCACTAAACACCAGCCTCTTGTACCTACACGTGCAGCTCTTCTTCATGTCTACAGCTGAGAGCACAACGTGCTGCCTGATGTCTGCTGCTGTCTCAGGAATGCCTTGGTGAAGGCACTTGTCTGCCAATCTTCCAGCTTTGCCAATCTTTCCTACTTTCCAACCTTCAGGTTTTGACCACTGACATGAATCCTGGCACATACCAGTGAAATGATGAGTGCTGTTCATTCCTCTAGCCCCTAGAAAGGTAACAGACTGATATTTTTTTTAAATTACTCGAAAGCAAATACAAACAGGAAAAAGAAAGAAAAAAGTGCAGCTGAGCACTTCTGCTGTTGCTGTTCCCCTGCATACACCAGAAAGAAGAAAGGCAGCATCTCCCCCTCCATTTGTGACCTCCCTGTGAGGAAATAATTCACTTTAGGAAGCTGCTGAAATGCTTGTTAATTTGGGAGTCAGGTTTGGTCTTGCTGGCACGAGCAGGATTCTTTTCTTTCAGAAGTGATCACAGTGGTGAGGTGGTCAGGCTCTCCTCATGCTGCTCCCCTCCTTTGGCTTGGGCAGCAGTGGGGTCAGCACTGGTGATATGGCTCTGCTGGAGGCATCTCCACAACCAGCACTGAAATCCAGATGTGCAGCATTGAGGAATAGATGGGATTTGCATTGTCTTGATTTTCTTGGCTAGAATGTTTAGCCCAAGAAGCCCAAGATGATGTTCTTCAGTACGCTGGCTTCTCATGGGATAAACTATTAATTTTTCTGGCCTCACATTCATGTACTTGTTAGGGCAACCACAGAATGATCTGCAGCTGGGCTGATAAGCAGTGAGCAGCCTCACAAGGATCCTGTCTCCATGTGCCAGCCTTTTCTACCAGGTCCAGCTTTCACTGTTACCTCCTCAGCTATACACAGCTCCCTGATTATCCTGGGTTTAGTTGCTCTTAGGTGTCAACAATAAGGATGCTTAAGTAAAGCAAAAAAGGGTAGAGAACAAAATTACAAAGCAATTAACTGCCCATCCCTAAGCTCAGAAGCAGCCTTGAACCTACACTCTCTGGTACGCATAGGTCTCGAGTTCTTAACTGAGTGTGAATGCCTCAAAGTTCTCTGAGCTGCTGAGGAAATTATCCAGAATACATCAGAAAACAAAGGAAAAAAAAAAAAAGGTTTGCTCAGCAACACCACCAGCTCCCCAGCTTCTGCACACAGATGAATCAGCAGATCAATCCATAAGGCCATGAAGCAAACAGAAAGAGTGAGGAGGCTCAGCCCTTCCACCAACTGCCCACAAAAATTTCCTTTAGAAAGAAACAGCCACCTGCACAATCCATGCATTAACCCATGTTCCCCCCCTTCCCCCCAGTACCTGAGGGCAGTCACTGCATCACAGCAGAGGTGGGGCTGTGGTGCTCTGAAGGGATGCAGGGAGCACAAGGGCAGCCTCAGTGCTACCAGCTGCAAACACTGTGCTGCTTTGGACAGTAAAAATGAGTTCCACAGGAGAACAAGGTTCACTGCAGTAATTTTCATATGGGCATCTGTGCTCCAAAATCAAGTTTTTCTACTGCTAATCCAACACCTGGCATCAGGCCTCCAACTGAAGACTGTCATGGGATTTTTTTTTTTCTAGTTTACACACAAATAAAAAATCCAGAGGCCTCCAGACTGAATTACAATCTGCACGGGTTCAAGGACCAACACCTAGGGTGTAGGACACCAACCTTCAGTCACATGTGTCCTTCAGAAGGACCCAAAACCCCATGTCCCTTATGAGTGTGCACCCAAGTGAAATAAAGACAAAGCACTCATCTGCTTGTGCTGCTTTGTGGCAGCTGATGTGAAACACTTCTGTTGAAGACTCCCCCAAGCCTAAGCATACCCATGTAAACAAAACTCAACCCTCCACAAAGTAAGCTTATGCAATTGGAAATAAATGTTTATTTTGAACTCAAAAGACATCTGTATATATACAGACAAACCAGAAGCCTTTGATCAATCCTACAGTGCTTATCTGATCGTAACAAATTAAACCTGTCAGCTTCAAAACTTGCTTTGGAAAAAAAGAATGTGATTTTCCACACCCTGCTTGTTCACTACGATTACTTATCAACCTGAAGAATACCATTTAATTTATTTAGTAACAGAAATGAAGCCAAACTAAAGATCTGTAGCTGTTAGTGAAAGCAGAAACAAGGGTGTAACCACACAGGACATGCTGCCAGTGCTGGCACTCTCCAAATGTCCCACACTGGAACCTCCTGCTTTTCTAATCTAGCACAAATAAATAGTGAACACAGAGATCAGAGGTACCAGCAGAGGACCTCCATCACCACTAACATTTTCCCCCTACCAAGCAGATACCATTTTAACATTTTTGTTTTGGGTCTCCAAGCATTCCCACTCTCCACCCTGCACTGTTAGACCATTCCAGCCTCTCAGCAGCAGTGAGGCCAGTTCAAAAGGTGCTGCTGAAATTCAGGATGGGTGTCAAAGCAGAATATGTCATCTCCATAGTTAGAGGATACAACAAAATACCCTCTTACCATCTGATATTACGACATCTGTTTACAGACATATTAGAAGAGAGGCTAAACTTCAACATCTGAAAGACAAACATTCTAGGAAATAATATTTAGAGTGAACCCTGTCCGTTCAAGCAGATAATCAGAATGAATAATTTACAGCCACACTTTCATCTCCACTGCAGCTGAGAAGAGCTGCATCGTAAGGAGCTTGGGGAGATGCAGACACATCTGCTCACCAAGTGGAATAATCGGGAGGACTCCAGGCAGCAGTGGTCCAGTAACCTGCTTTACTTAGGTGACAAATGGGACAGGAAGCAGTGGGAGGAACAAAGAATGCCAAAAAAGCAACACGCTCATGGTGAGGTCAGTAGTACATACTTGTGCAGTGCTGCACAATCTGCCTCAGAGAAAGCAAGCACCACGCTGGGTTTTCACATCTCCATTCTCACAGCTTCTTCCCAAAAGCAGCTCAGGAGGGGCACCTGCTCACACCAACCAAGCAAGTCCCATCATATGTCTGGGAATCAAGCATCATGTGACACTTTCCAGTGACGTGTATGAGGCTGAACTAACAGACTAAAAACTTAGTTTGTACAGATGCTGATCAGGTGGAAGGATGGTGAGGTTTCAGCAGGCAAAAGCCTTGTAAAAAGATGATGAGCATCTGGAGGAGTAACACTGGTATGCAGAAAACTGTCATTATAAAAGCAGACATCAGAGGATAAAAAAGAAAAAAAACCCACATATTTTTGAACATATTAAAGAACACCTTGCACAGCTAGCAGCTGCCAAAAAGAACATCCATACAGTCTGGTACAACTCATTAAACACAAGGAGTCACAGGACCTTCCACTTGTGGCAGGAGATGGCTACAAACAATCTCCTCCTATCACACAGCCTCAACAGACTTTGCTTATTCACATCTACAGGGTTTTGATTACCATCACACTCTATGTTTGCTACCTGAAAACAGGACAAAGCAGATGGACATAGATATGATTCAATGCAGAGCAATGAGAACGGTCACCAGGGAACCAGATAACCAACAGAACAAAAGCTGAACCATTTAGATCCAGGATCCTGTTCCCAACTTGCAGTAACTCAAAGCCCACCTTGAAATTCTCCATATCACAAGTAAAACCCACTAAGTCAAGCTCAGACACTAGACTATGACATTTTATTAGCACAGACACCATTTGCTCTCAGGAAATAAAAAAGCACCTTGTAAATGCTCCAGTTTTCCACAAAAACAATGTTGGACTTACAACAAAATTAGTAAGGTGTCTTTAATAATAAAGATAATCAGTTTGGCCTACACAAAACACTTCAGTTCCTCTTAGCTAGAAAACTAGTTTTGTGGTGTCAGGCAGAAGGATTTGCGAGTTGTGCTTAAGCAATTTTGCCACTCAAAAAAATGCAGTAAGATTTTCCTTTTTTTACACTGTGTTGCTGGCAAGTTTTCCTCAGTTTTCCAACAATTAGCCACATATTTTAAATGACTCCAGGACCAATACCTTTAGAAATCTACTTCTAGGACTTGCACTTTAAAGAAAAGAGTGACTGATTAACAAAATTAGCAGAGGCTGAGTCAAGTGAACAACCAAGTGTTTGGTTGAATCTAAGTACTATGCCTGTCTGAGCACTGCTTCAATGAAGTTTTCAGCTTAGATTGTGACTCTGAAGAGTATAACTGAAGATTTCCCAATACACTTAGTCTATTAACTCCTGCAGTTTCTGTTTAAAAATTCGAATCAATGATCAGGTAGAGTTAAAAACAAAAAATTATAATTCCACATTTTTTTCCCAATGTCATACCTCATTTCCCAGTTGTAATCAGTACAAAGAAAGTAGTTGATAAGCTAACATTAACAGTTTCTAGCATTATTCATGTTGGCCAACTGACTGTACTAGAAGCAGCAGTTGTTCTGCTCCATAAATACATGAGAAGCCCAGAGCCACATGCAAAGAGGTCAGTGAAAATAACATTATACTGCAATCACAGTGAAAACAACAATGGTGAGAAAATTAAAAACCAGTTTGCAATCCACACGAAGGGCAAGAATGTAGGGAGTGGTGCAACATCCAGACAAAAACTATTCAGTGCTTCAAAGATAACAGAAGGATGAAGATCAAGCAGAGGGCTCTATTGAGAAATTCTGCACAGTGAGCTTAAAACCAAACGTTGCAGTAAAATAATCTGGAACACTCAGTGGCAATAAACACAGGAAAACAAGAAAATATACTCATGGCCACGTACAAGAGGCAGCACAGAATTTGGGGGGGACACAGAACAAAACCATGAGACTCCTCCAGTTCAGTTCCCCAGGACCAAACCAAGGAGCAGCAGGGCTCTGGCACAGCCACCTCCTGAAGAGGCTGTCCCAGGAAAACAAAGGGCTCTCCTCAAGTGGTGGGGAAAGTGCTTCCACCAGTGAATGTCCTCATAAGCAAGAGGAATCCAGCTGCTGGAGTCCTGACCTACACAAAGACATATATTGTCCTAATGACAGAGGACAAGGAGTTCTACCAATCCAAAATAGCATGTAGGCTGTGAAAGGCCAGGCATTGTGTATGAAGTTTACCAATTTAGGAGGACTGAAGACAGACAAGTAGCAGGACTATGTGTCCAGCCAAGAAAAACATGATTCTCAGTTACAGCTTGCTTACCTTCTATAGAAGGGGCCTGGTCCACAGCTGCATATAGCATCTCTTTCAAAGTCTGCAGTGGAGGGAGAGAGAACAGAAATACTGTCAGCATTTAAAAAAAAAAATAAAATAAAACATTTACTTTTTTTTTTACACGTTTGCTTGAAAACAAAAGCAATTAAAGCCCTTTTATCCTCCAGACTGACACTGAAAGCTATGGAACGTGATGTCCATGCTATCACATGTATTTCTGTTAACAAGAGAAACACAAGTTCATGTTTCCTGACTGCTTTGCCTAAAGCCTGTTACCTTACCAATTTATAAAAATTCTTCCAGCTGTGTTTATCAACATCATCCTTTGGAAAAATGTTGCCAGGTTGGTAGGATGTTAAAACAAAACCAATCACTGTTGCGTGACACAGAAAGGAGTTTGTCAAGGTAATTGGAGGAAAAGCAGCCTCAGGGATTTATTATCCCTGTTATATAGGAGCACAGAAATATAAAAGCTGAAGACAACATGATGAAGTTGATTAGGGAGCCAGAGGTGACAGCCTTTTCTTGAGGTGGAAACTCAAGGACAACATTAAGAGCAGGCAGAAGCATTAACCAGTCCTGCACAGCCTGGAGAACCCATGGGCTGCCTCCCAGTGACCACGGGCAGAGGGGAGCAGTGCAGGCACCAGAACCAGGACACAGGGATCTTACACCCTGAGCACCCCTGGCAGACACCCCTCCTGTTACCAGTGCCAGAAAGGAGGCACCACACCAGAATCCTCATCTCCTGCAGCTCCTTTCAAATGATCTTTTTTCAGACAGTTCTTAAGCCTCTGGTATTGTTCCCTCCACAGACTGAAAATTTGCTCTCTTTCACATCACAAACACAAGAAAATGTCAAACAAACTGAACTCAGATCCAAGGCTGAAGGAGTATCTGGACATAATTTTGGAACTAGAAGCCAGCAGAACAGGCCCAGTGCTACTGCAAAGTGGTTCATTTAGACCCCACACCACTTGACAAAGACAGGCAGCTTAGTGCCCAGACCTTATGTGAATGGGCTTCACATTGGGCTGTTGAGAAAAATAAGATTTTCTTCTCTTAGTTTTTAGCCCACAGAAACCTAAACCACAAAAGTCCTTCAGGTCCTTCTAGTTCCTGTCTCTTCTGGCTGTTTCCCAACATTTCCTATACTTCCAGAATCCTACACACCTGCATTTACCTCCTCCTGTGTTGTTGTCCCCCAGGTCAAAACACCACAGCCTAAGTACCAAACCTAATACCCTCCAAGCAAAAGCCACAAGCTCAGCAGCTGGAAACTCAGCACTGTTGTGACACGGTGGTTACAGTTCTGTTAAGTAAATATAAGGTCTAAAGGACATGTCTGTTTATCACAAGGTATCTCAGGTGGCAGGCTACACCAGCAGCTCAGAGAGCTCTCAAAGGTCTGGCTCCTGAGTCCACAGAGGTCCCAGCACAGGTCACTTGCATAATTGTTTTCCCAACTGAGCCACTGCTGAGTGATCCTTGTTCCAGTGGCACATCTCCCCTCTACCATCAGTGCTTTTTAAAAATTCCTACCAACCACTCCAGTCCTTTTCTCCCCACCATGATTCACAGGTCAGCAGCACATCATCTGCCTCCCTACTACCTCAAGTGGTCACAAAGCCTTCCTCCTTTTTCATCCCACTCATCACCCACCCTTCTCTACCTCAAACTTTTTCCACAAACCACATAGAACAGGATAAACAAACCTGAAGAGACAGCAAATTCAAAGTCACTGGAGTAAGACCTCCATCCCTTCACCCAGCCAGAGGTAACCTCGCAGTGCAATTCCTATTTCTGCCTTTACCCATCATTTTAAATACCAATTAAAAAGAACCACAGTGCTGACAATCCTGCATTAAACAATGCTGAAAGCTGCAGGTGTAAACTGTCCCCCAGGCCTCTTCCCATCCAGACTGACAAATTACAATCTGGCAGCTGCAGGGCAGCAGATTTTATTTCTGCTTACCTGACCTATATAGGTAGAGCAGTAACCTGAAAGGGAAAGGCTCACTGCTCTTTCACACCTATTTCGTCCTCAAGATTACAGAATTTTAGGAATTGTTTCCAAAAGTCATCCATCACCTTCAACTTCAAATGTTTGAGAATGACCCTTCCTGCCCTCAAACTAGACAAAAAGGTTTATTTCCTTATTTTAAATTGTACTAGTGACACATCTTGCACCTGCACTAAACTTGTATAAATGTGCATCAGAGAACAGAAAAAAAAAAAAAAGGAAGAAAACACACTTAAAAATGCAAATGTCTAAACTTAACAGTGAATTAATTCAAGGACAAAAACCTCAAAACACTTCAACAAAACTGCTGTTTCAAACGAGTAGCTTCCAAACTGCTTCTGCTCTCCTGAGCTCGTCCGCTAACAGGCGGAAGGACAAATAGGGAAATAGCACGACAGATTTGTGTCAGGAGGTGGCAAGCCTGGGTGTGAACTGCCTATCATGAAGCAGGGTTTGACAAGCAGAATTGGCCCCGTCCCAAAACCAGAAAGCCTGTTTCTGGAGGGGATTCTGAAGGAGAGCTGCTACCTCCACTCTGGGTTCCGGTTTCCCTCCCGACTTCCTTCTGCAAGTTTTGTCTCAGAGAAACGACCTCTAAAACTCAGCAACCTGCTCCTCTTCTCCAGGGGCAAAAGCACTTAAAGCCTGGAGACTCCTGGAAAGGCTCCTCCTACCTTTTACCCATCTCTCCCATGAGCTTTGCACCTGTAATAACTGTTCTGATTCTCCTTCTTCCCCAGGTGCTGCCACTTCAAAGGTATGGAGCACCTTTTCTTTAAAAATACCACCAGAGTTCTACATGCAGATAAACAAACCCAGACCAGATGAGCTGAGACAGAACTGCCATCTGGCAACTGCAGAACACCACCAAATTTCCACCAGCTGGACATGGAGATATAGACCCAGGTGCAGAAGTCTGAGCAACATTCTCCTTTCTCCTACAAGCACTGCAGGGATGGACACGAGAGCAAAAGGAGGCTGCAGCTTGGCTTATAGGTAAACAGGGAACTAACACCCCAATAAATTCACTGCACATGAAAATTCCCATTCAATGCAGTGAAGCACCTCAGCAGTAAAAACATCCCTTCACATTGGTATTGCATTATTGGCCCTGGCCCTCACACAGAGCCCCCCTAGCCCTCTGCACAGAGGTCTCAAGAACCATCACCTGAGCCAGGTTCGCTCAGTAAACGTGACAGAAAATTTCCATCCTTTCATGCAATCTTTAGAATGGACATTTGAAACAGAAATTTAAACCGATCAAGGGTTGTGTAAGGCCCCATGTTAATGGTGCCCCAGTCATGGTCAATGTCTTTGTGAAAGGCTGAATGAAACAGAACAGAATACATCATCATTTTGCTCTTTTCTACGAGCCAAGTGCTCTTTCCCAGAAAGCAGACATACAGTAAAAGTCACTGCAGAGCTTTGGCTGAAAGAAAATAAGAATCCAAGCCATACCTATCCAAGTATAATTGTTTTTTTCCTATATGAAGAAAGTGAATGGATTTTTCTCTCTAAAGCTCTTCCACTGGTCAAATATCTTCCCTAAGCCTACACATATAGTTATAATACCATTGGAGGGAAAGATTACATTAATGGTAAGAACTCTGAGGCCTGTAAATTGTTAAAGACCATCTGAAGGTGAAAAACACCTTTTTAGGTATTCAAAACACAGCAGTCTCATTCTTCTTCCTGACATCCTCAGCTACAGATGACACCCTTCTCCTAGTTTCACTGGCACTTTATGTGAAGCAAAGCTCCTCACAGCCACACGTGCTGCACATCCCACCAAACCAGAGACACTTCACCTGGGAAGGAACTCACAGGTTACCTGGGTCTCACCACACTTCAGGGCTCTCCAACTGCATGAGTCACCTGCTCTCCAATGGAAATAACTACAAACATCAGCATGGACAAACAAGATGACTGCATATAAGCTTTGAGACAGAATGGCTTAAGGAAAGCCATTTCTACACCATCCTCTACTCCTTTCATCAGCATCTTGAACTTGACATGGGAGGTCCCTGGAAACAGGTATGATCTCTTCAGAGTTAAAAAACAGGACAAAATTTCTCTCTCTGAAACAGTGCTTGATTACTGTTTATATTAAGAAGAAAAAGATAAAAGCTGTCATATGAAGAAACATAATAATGCCATAAAAATTACACAAATATCTCTTAAATTCTACTTTAATGTGTGCTGTAAGCCATGGTGCACACAAGGGGCATTCAGCCTTACGTTTGCTAACCAACAACTCCACATCTTTCTTGACAAAGGAGGGCTGTATGCTTTTTGCCTCAAGTATAACCAACAAGTAAACCAAGGTAGTGCCAGCCTTTTATGCACCACACCCACACGACCCCCAGTTACTGAATAATAAATGCCAGACTATTCCATTACTGTACGCATCAGCAGGAGGCTGACTCACATCCAGCCAGCTGCAACAAGGGAAACAAAGAGTTTGGAAACTTACTACTAAAAAGGAAGGTGGGGGTTTTGTTTTAATTGACTCCACATTAAGCTGTTTATCCAAGGAGGAGGTGACTGGAAGTCCAGAAGGAATAACATCTTCGAAGTTTTTACTGAAATCCACCTTTATTTTAAATCAGGATGGGGGAAGGGAAAATGACATAATGATACTGTCCTAGTTAAACACCTGAAAATTAACCTACCATAATGAAAACAGTGGCCAATAAGCAGCAGAGTTCTTCACACATTAATCAAGGTGTCATAGTTCACTGGGTCTTCTTTGCCCTCCCTCTACATCTGTCAGGTCAGCAGGCAGACAAATCTTTTGCCTTTTTATTTCCTCCCTGCTTTCCTCTCCAACCCACCTCCAGACCTTCTCTTAGGGATTTGCAAGTTTTCTGTTCCCAGACAGAAAAGAAAACTCCTGCACAGACAACACGATGCAGAACCAGGCTGGTACTTTATTTTATCAAGACAATGGATTTCCTCCTTCTCAAAGACTGATGCATTATTTGGTCAGCTAGTTCTACAAACAACTGAGGGAGATCACAATTTTGTTCAGAAGTCCAATCCAGCTGCAGTTTTTATTTAAACATCCATTCCTTTGCAGTCAGGTAGAGGAAAACAAAGGAACAGTCAAAAAGGCAGATATAAACATTTCAGGTTCAACACTGTAATCAAGCAAGCTAAGATAAACGTGATTGCCTTGCAAACGCAGACAAGTTAACAGAGATACTAGAAATAAACTGCTACTATAGTCCTGAAGAGAAAAAAACCAGGCCTTCAAGTGATAACAAATGTTGTACAACAAACTCGGCTAAGAAGTTTTGCCTATTGTTTAGGCTCTCCTTCAACCAGCTTTCTGTAGCCTAGGATTAATGGTTACTTGTGGAAAAGACCCCACAGCACTGGCAACAGCCACTTCTCCTGCTCCTGCAAACGACCACCCTGAGCTCCATCTAGTTAAACCGAACAAACCATAAACCTGAAGCTAAGCGATCACTGTGACCTTCCCAAAGCTGACATGGCCAAAACTGAGAAGCTGCGTTCTGCCAAGAATTCACGATTAGTGCAGCAGAACTTGGTATAAAGCAGTGGCCACACACGTCCCGGTTCAACCACTTCAGCTGCATCGAGTACGCAGTGGCAAGGTGCAAAGCCTCCCCAGCCTCGTTTTACCACCACAAACAAACAGCTGATGCCTTTAGGCCACCGGGGGAAGCCGCCCGCCTTCCCAAGCCTGGCCGTGGCCCGTTCCTGCGGGAAGGGCGGGCTGGGCCTCCGGCTGCCGGCGCTGGGTGCCCGCGGGCCCCTGGATCCCGCCCTTGGCAGCCTGAGGGCGGCTGCGAGTCGCCGCTCAAAGTCACCCCCAGCCGGTGCCGAGAACTGGCGGCGGTACCGAGAAATGACTGAAAATACCGACTGCCACCGGCCGGTACCGGCACCCGGAGTGGGGCTGCGGTGGGGAACCGGAGACGGGGGATGCCCGGGGAGCCACACCGCCCTTCCGCTGCCTCTACAGCGGGACCTTTGCCCTTCCCCAAAAGGTTACAGGCAACGATTAATTAATTAATTAACGAAACGCCCCTTCGCCTCCGAGCCGTCCCGAGCTGCCGGGGCCGGCCAGAGCCGTGACCTCCGCAGCGCCGGGGGTTAACCCCGTCCTCCCACCGAGGAGCCCAGCGGGGAGCCGCGGGACGCCGTGTCACGGCCGCTGCCTGCCGGGGGGAGCCGTGCAGCCTGAGCGGCCGCTCCCAGGCACCGGCCGCCGGCGGGGGAAAGGGGCTTCACACACACACACGGACACAGACACACACGGGCGCCGAGCAGCCCGGGGGCAGCGGCCGAGGCGGCGCGGCCCTACCTCATACTGGATGTACTGCTTCCGCCACTCGGGGGTGATGTGCGCCGCGAGGTGCTCGGCGAACTTCATCTCTGCCGCCTCCGGGCCGGGGCCGCGCTCGCTCTGCGCCCGCGGAGCCGCCGCTCAGCAGCGCTTGGCTGCCACGGGGCCGCCGCCGCCGGTAGTGGGGGGCGGGGGGGGGCCGCCGCCACCACACATGGGCCCCCGCCCGCCCGGCCCCGCCACTCCTCAGCCCGCCTCGGGCCTCCTCAGCGCCGCCCCGCCGCTGCCGCCACCGCCTCCTCCGCCGCCGCCGCCATCTTCCCCGTCCCGCCGCCCCGCCGCCGCCTCCCGCCCGTCAGCCGCCCCGGCAGCCAACCGGCCGCCGGCACGCGCCATCGCCACGGCAACCGCCGCCGCCGCCCACCGCCGCGCGGGGCGGGGCCCGAGAGGGGCGGGGCGAGGGGCGGTGGGGGGGGGCGGCAGCGGCGGGGATGCCCCGGAGCCCCCCGGAACCCCCCGTCCCGGTCTTTGGGGGTCGGGTTGTAGCAGGGGCCTCGCCAGCCCAGCCCCGCCCGGAGCGGGGACAGCCCCGGTTCGGATCCTGAGCCACTCGCGGCGGGATGGGATGGGATGGCCATGGGGGGAATGAGGATGGGAATGGGATGGAGATGGGGAGAAATGGGGATGGAAATGGAACGGGGATGGGATGAAGATGGGGTGAAATGGGAATGGGATAGAGATGGAGATGAGGGGAATGGGCATGGGATGGAGATAGGGATGGAAATAGGATGGGATGGAGAGGGGGTGGAATAGGGATGGAAATGGGATGGTATCAGATGCAAATGGGATGGGGGTGGAATGGGGGATGGGATAAGAGGGAGATGGAAGGGGAATGGGGATGGAGGTGGGATAGGGATGGGATGAGGATGGGTTGAGAGGGAGATGGGGGTGGAATGGGGAGGCTAATGGGATGGGGGCGGGAATGGGAATGGGACGGCACAGGGAGAAGTGTGGTAAGGAGAATGGTGTGCATGGGGGGAAGAGGTGACAGGATGGGAGGTACCAGCCAGGGAAAGTAAAGATGGAGATGAAGGACAAGAGTAGGAGAAGACAAAAGAAAAATTTGTAAGAGTGGAGAGAGGAAGGAAATTGGGCTGACAGGCCACAAGAAGCTGGAGGAAAGGAAGAGAAGGCAGTGCAAGTGAAAAGGAGGAGGGGAGGAGAAAGGGAATTAAAAATGGGAAAATTCTTCAAAAGTTGTATGATCAAAACATCCCTTGCCTTTGGACCACCCATCCCACTCACCAGCGTGCGCCGTGCACCGTGGCACCTGCTCAGAGACTACCAGGGAGCCATTCAGAGCAGGCTGCAGCCCTTGGTTATCCCGAGTTATCCCACTGGCCCGAATCCTGCCCATCCCCAGCGTCCAGATTCATCTTTGGGATTCATCTTTGTTTCCCAGCCCCTGACACAACTTTGGTTTTCAGCTTTTCCCCAGCCCCCCAGCAGCACCGGTCCTGTCCCCCCCTCCCCGGCACCGCTCCTACCCACACCCTCAGGAACAGAACTCTCCTGCCGCCGGCATTTCCCGGGGTCCTGTTACCGGCCCGGGGACCTCCCGGGATTTCCAAGCACTCCTACCCGTGCCGAGAGGCACTGGGCAGCGACAGCATCCCGTGCAGCATCCCAGCTCGCTGATAACATCTCCTAATTATGTTTGCAGAAAAACCATTTAATGAACAGAGCTCTAGTGCCCTTCATCCGAAACTTCCCACCCAGCAACCTGCCCAGCGCTGACCTCAGCTCCGGGTAACCACTGTGCCACAGCCTGACTCCACAGCTAGCAGGTCGCTGGCTTTTTATCACCTTGCCTCTCTGGGCCTCTCCCCAGAGAAACCGGCTGAGGGTGGGAGCTTGCTGTCCCCCTGGTCAGGGCACTGGCTCCAGAGGGAGCAGGGGGTGAGGCTGGGACCCTCTGAGTGCCTTCAGTGCCTCAGCGGAGGAGGAGAACCATTTCAGAAAGGAATATTCTCTTTATTACTTGCTGGATGCATTGCATGAAAACCGTACCGTGATGTCTCAAGTGAGTATCTTCTGATATGGCAGCTTGGAAATTCAGCACCTGGAAATAACTAGTGACCCCCCCCCTCCCCTTTTTGCCTCAGAGAGGTTTTTACCCACCGATGAATGCTATTTCATACCAATAAATGCTGTGTGTTCATTTAGTAAGTGCTGTTTATACCAATAATCATCTCATCTCTGTCGAAACCAGAAGAAATAATGCCTGAGGCCCTGGAGCTACTTAAATATGCGAGCTACTTCTACTTGTTAAACAAAGATAGGTGATAGCAGAGGCTGGACTCCTCACTCCCCGTGGCCGTGTTCTCCACCGACAGCTCTGTTTCGGTATCTGATTGGCAACCCCCTGCCCCCGTTATCAGGAATGCTTTGGAACCACGCTTGGCATTCTGACAGTGTTTTCCTGCTCTGCTGGGACTCAGGGCTTTCCAGCTCCTAAAAAATGTTTCCATCCAGGGGCAGGAGGAAGGCGAGAAGGAGAAGCCCTAAATGCAAGAGGAAAGGCCACGGCTGCCTGCCTGCCCACGGCTGGGCTGGAGGGCAGCAAGGAGTATCCAGCCAAGGCAATGAGTCCCCATCCCTTGGGTCTGGGTCCCTTTCCCTGTGCCTCACTTGCAGCAGGCTGCCACATTCCCCTCTTCTCTCGCTCTCCCAGGGAAGAATTTGCATTGTGATTTTCCCCCGTGCTGTTGCAGCTAGGAAAAAATAACAGAAGCAATGCTATTTACATTTTTCAAACCTTATTTTAAAAGGAGAAGTTGGGAGTGGGCTTTCCGCCAGTGCAGTCTGGCACTTGCTTTGTTGAGAGAATATAGAATAATTTATAAATAGCCTGGTGGGGTTTTTTTCTAGGAAAAAAAAAAAAAAAAAAAAAAAGATTATACTTTTGAAGATCCTGCATTGCTGCAAAGAAGGAGTTGTCAAAAAAGCTTTTGAAAAAGAGTCTTGAGAAGGGAAAATTTTCTTTAATGGCATAAAATGGCATAAAAATCACAAAGGGGAGGGCTTTCCACAGCAGGAAAACAATGCAGGACACCACAGACAACCACTCCTACACCTCTCCTCCCACCTCCTTCCCAGGCAGGTGACTTTTAAGACCCCTTGATATTCAGGGGCTGGGTTTGTCATGGGAGGGGATGCCTTAGCAGCATGACCTGGCCCCATAGGCAAGAACAGGACGTGCTGAGCCTGGATCACTGAGCGAGTCAACATCGGGGGCAGCTGGGAGGATAAATTCATCTCTTCTTCATCGAAACCAGAAGAAATTCTGCCTGGGGAATTCAGCAGGGTGCCCCCGGCCTGGGGACTTGGCCAGGGGGTGTCTCCTCCCCACATCCTGCCCTGTCCTGCACAGGAGGTGGTTGATTCCTGCTCCCAAGGGAGGACCAGGGGCTTCACTGCCTCTGTTTGGAAGAAAAACAAGGGGAGAATACATAAATCAGGAAGTAAAAACAGGCTGGGGGCAATCTTGGTGTGGAACGGAGGGGATTTAGTAAATGCCACCAGGAGATGCTGCTCTGCCTGCCGGGACTGACAGAGCAGCAGCCCTGGGCTTTGGACGTGCTCCAGCCACCCCCAGCACTCTCGGAATCTGCTCCATCGACACCAGCCTTGAGAAATGCCATCGATATCTTAGATTTCCCAGAGAGCAAAATGCACAAATCCTCCGGCAGCCTGAGCTGAAGCTGTTGTTTTTTCACATGCCGGGGCCTCGGTCCCCAGGGCAGAGGCAGGGCACAGCGTCAGACCGGGAGTGGCACAGCCCCATCCTCCGAGAATCAAAGGGACATTTATGCACCCAGACAAGTTGCCTGCGGCAGGTTTTTTAAGACAGAAGAAGGACAGGTTTCTAGGCAGTACTAGTGCCCCGGATGAACCTGATTCCAGTGACAGGGATGTTGGTACTGATCCAGCCTCTTCCAGCTCTGTCCCAGCACCCATGACACCCCACAACACTTCTGAGCAGGGTAAGATGATGCTTTAATCCCCGTTTCAGTGGGAGCCAGAGTGAGACCTGCCAGGAGGGGACATGCCTCCCCCCGTTTTGGCCGTGGGTAGCTCATTTCACCCCCTGTCTGAATTTGATCCACCAGGATCAAATAGAGCCCATCACAGAGGTGGATTTAGGTATCCAGATCCTGAACATCCACCCTCAGGGATGGGGCAGCCATGTCCTCGGTCACCAGGCTATGGCCAGTAGCCCATGTGTTGCCTCCCCTGCATTCTCCAGGGCAGGATTTGGCCCGTACATTGCTGAGCCAGTCTCAAAATGCCTGATGTTAAAAATCCTGAGGTCAGGCAACAACATAGGGCTGGCTGCAAGCCTGCGTGTAGAGGCACCAATGCTACCAAAACTCGCAGGGAGGCAGAAACCAAAAAAACCCAAAAAGCTGAAGAGACAGCAGCTCCCCTTTGCTGGGAGGTGCCCTGGGTGGGAGTGGGGCTGTCACAACCCCTTGCCTGGCAGGCCAGAGCATGCTGGGGACAGCCTGACTCACAGACAGCAGACACACATCCACGAGCAGGACTCCAGCTCCTGCCACTCACACACCTCCCATGCACTCCCCTCGCGGGGTCTCCTGCTTGGAAATTCAGCCAGGGAATACAAAAAAAAAAGCCATCTGCCCAACCATTCCCCAGCCCTACTGCTGTGCTGTGTCCCTCATGGAGGCAGAGGGACAAGCCCAGAGGAGCTGTGCTGGCTGTGGCTGGGCTGGGGACTCTCTGTGCTGTCTTGCAACCAGGAACAGATGGGGGCTTCACACCCTTTGCTGGCAGGGAAGTGATTGCTCCTGGATGGCTCCCAATACGTATATATCTGTGTCTGGTTTCATTTATGCACACTTGCTTTGTGTGAGGAGACGGCAGCTGACCAGTGGTTAAGAAAACTGAACACCCTGAAACAGTCTAAAATTAGAGAAGAAACAAGAGCTGCTTCCTCTGAGTGCTGGAGGTTCCTGGGCTGCTCCCAGGAGAGCCCTGGGAAGAGCCTCTGCCCTCCCTGCTCTGTCCCTGGGGCTGTCCTACTGCTAAATCCCTCTCCTTGCTGGGGTAGCATCCATACCCTCAGCCATGTCCGTGTGCCCTGGGGCAGGATGGACCCTTATCCCTCTGGTACATCTTCCAGGGAACAGAGGCTGGTGAAGTGCCAGGTGGCCTTGGGACTGTCCCCATCCGCTTTACCCCGGTCCCTCTTGCCTCGTCACACACACTCCCACCTCCCCATCCTGGCTGCTGGCTGCTCTCTGGGGGGTTATACCCCATGGCAGGGGGACGAGGAGGAAGGGTGACAGGACCCCGCCACACAACAGGGAGGGAGGTGACGTGGGACGAAAAATAGTGTCCCTGGAGCTGCTGCCACCGCCAACAACGCTGTCACGTTGGAGTCCCAGTGGGTCCTGAAGGAGCCACGGGCTGTAGGGGCACTGGAGGTACCGGTGCTGCGGGCACCAGGGTGCCACAAGCACAGTGAGGTGACAGGGCACGGCTGGCAGTGGCACCCTGTCCTTAGCACCAGTGACCACCTCTCTCCATCCTTCCCTCTGCCCAGGCAGGAGCCCACACCGAGCAGTTCTCTCCCTCCCTCTGCTCCAGAGCCCACTGGGTCCTGGGGTGTGGGGCAGGGCTGGGGAAACCAGGTTGTAGCCAGGTGGGGGTTGGGCTCTTTTTCCAGGCAACTCTCAGCAAGACAAGAGGGCACAAGAGGTCTCAAGTTGTGCCAGGGGAGGTTTAGGTTGGACATGAGAAAGAATTTCTTTCTGGAGAGGGTGATCAGGCATTGGAATGGGCTGCCCAGGGAAGGGGTGGATTCTCCATCCCTGGAGATATTTCAAAAGAGCCTGGATGTGGCACTCAGTGCCATGGGCTGGGAACTGCAGTGGGAGTGGATCAAGGGTTGGACTTGATGAGCTCTGAGGTCCCTTCCAACCCAGCCAATTCTATGATTCTATGAACCCCCCTTTCTGTGCCACCCCTGAGGCTGATGGGCTGCAGGGGCACAATTGTTGGGGTTGTGTCTTGGTGCTGGCACAAAGGCACTTTATGTCTGGTCAGTGGTCCCTGCTGGGAAGAGGAGACCATTGAAATGTAGAATCATTTTGGTTGGAAAAGACCCTTAAGATCATCAAGTCCAACCATTACCCCAGAACTGCCAAGGCAACCACTATCCCACGTCCCTCAGCACCACATCTCCACAGCTCTGAAACCTCTCCAGGGGTGGTGACCTCACCACTGCCCTGGGCAGCCTGCTCCAGGGCCAGACAACCCTTTGGGTGAAAAAGTTGTAACTAATATCTAATTTAAACCTCTCCTGGTGCAACTGGAGGATGCTTCCTCTTGTTCTATCATGTGTTACTTGGGAGAAGAGACCAACGCCCCACCAGCTCCAACCTTCTTTCAGAGAGTTGTAGAGAGCAATAAGGTCTCCCCTCAGTCTCCTTTTCTCCAGGCTGAACACCCTCAGTTCCCTCAGTTCCTCCTCATGAAACTTGTTCTTCAGACCCTTCCCCAGCTCCATTGCCCTTTTCTGGACATTCTCAGTGTCCTTCTTGTTGGGAGGGGCCCAGGACTGACCCTACGATTCGAGCTGCAGCCTCACCAGGGCAGAGCACAGGGGGGATGCTCCCTGCCCTGGTCCTGCTGGCCACACTATTGCTGACACACACCCACGTGTAACACCACGCTCTGGTGTAACCACAGACCAGAGCAGATGTCACTATGATTCTCTGCCCTAAACTGGTGTCCCTTACCCACCATGTGTGTGATGGCAATGAAAAGCAAAGTGCAGGAGAGGCTGAGGTGCGTGGTAATCTCTGTGGCAGAAATCTGGTGGGGCTTTCTGGGAGTTTCTAGAAACCCTGCCAGAGATCTGTGTTTTTCCAACAACCTCTGAACCTTATCAAAATGCACAGAAGGCCACAGGCTTCCTATCTGCAAGAGTTGTGTTAGGAAAACACCAGCTGCTCCTGCCAAACCTGGCTTGACCCTGGCTGGCTGGAGCTCCAAGCCTTGCCACCAAGCCCTGCATCATGAGCATCCTCAGGAGGTCAACTCCTGTTGGAGGGGAGAGACCTTGTCCCTCGTGAGTCCATCTGGTGATCTCCTGGCACAGCATGGGGTTAGGCTGTTTCTCTATGGAGGGTCTTTCCTGGCCTGGGAAGAATTGTGAGTCTCCAGATCACTCCCTTATGCAACTTCTCCCAAATTACGTGTACTAGAGCAGGAGGAAATGGCCTCAGGTTGTGCCAGGGGAAGTTTAGATTGGATATTAAGAACTATTTCTTCACCCAGAGGGTTTTCATGCCCTGGCCAAGGCTGCCCAGGGTAATGGTGGAGTGCCCATTCCTGGAGGGATTTAAAAGCCATGGGGATGTGGTGCTGAGGGACGTGGGTGAGTGGTGGCCCTGTCAGTGCTGGGTTACATGCTGATCCTAAAGGTCTTTTCCAACCAAAACAATTCTATGATTCTATGATGAGAGCTCAGATTGAACTGTCCATAGGTGGTGTAACACACAGCTCCAGGTCCTGCAGCCTCAGGAAAGATGTCAGACTGGAAGGAATCAGTTAAAACAAGTGGGGACATGTCCCAAAAGTCCTTGTGGCACAGGGCCACCCCTGGGTTCCCAGACCAGCCACGGGCTGTGGAGTGGCTGAGCTGGGTCTGGGCTGGGGACCCCACATCAGCTCCCAGGCAGCTGCTGGGAAAACCACAGCTCTGGTCTGTGATGGAGCAGACACAGTCTGGCTTTGTCCTTGCCACAGAAGTCAGACTTTCTGCTGCAAACCACACAGATGCAGAACCAAACCCCCCAAGCCCCCACCCCCAGCATTTCTCAGTGCCTCTGCTCGATGTCATCAGATTTGGCAAGGGTTTCTTCTACAGCCTGAGACCACCGTTCACTGCAGCCCCTCTCTGGCTCCAGACATCATCATCAGTTTTTTATGTCTGGCAGAAATTAGTCTAAACCCCTTCCCTTTCACACAGGGAGCACTGAGCTGACAGGGAAAGGGGCTCTGATGCCCAGGCTCATCCCTGGTGGGGTGATGTGGAAGGGACATCAAGTATCCCCTTCCTCCCAGCCACTCCAGCCTGCCTGGGCAGGACGTGCTGACCTGCAGCCACTCTGCAGAGCCCTGCCAGCTCTATTTTACAGCCAAAACAAGCCATAAATCTTCAGCAGAGCTGGAAGGTTCAATTGCTTTTCTGAGATGCAAGTTCTTTCCTTGCACGGCTTGTAACATCACGTGAGGTAAAATCAGTAAGTAAAAGTCAGGCTGGAGCCATTAAAATGGCAGTGCTGTGATTGTTCCTGCTGACAGCTGCAATTACCGGCACTCCCTTCGATCGCTCCTCACTGGGAGAGAGGGAATGGGCTGGGAGAGGCTTTTCCAGAGCTGAGTCCCCTCCAGGGGAGGTGGGTGGTCCACAGTCTGATGGGCCTCGTCACCCACAGGCAGTGCTCAGGAAGAGTTTTGGGGAGAGATGCAGGGTGCTCCCCAGGCAGGAAGGTTTGGGGAGGGCTGCAGGGTGCTCCCCATCAAGGAAGGTTTGGGGAGGGCTGCAGGGTGCTCCCCATCAAGGAAGGTTTGGGGAGGGCTGCAGGGTGCTCCCCATCAAGGAAGGTTTGGGGAGGGCTGCAGGGTGCTCCCCATCAAGGAAGGTTTGGGGAGGGCTGCAGGGTGCTCCCCAGGAAGGAAGGTTTGGGGAGGGCTGCAGGGTGCTCCCCATCAAGGAAGGTTTGGGGAGAGATGCAGGGTGCTCCCCATCAAAGAAGGTTTGGGGAGAGATGCAGGGTGCTCCCCATCAAGGAAGGTTTGGGGAGGGCTGCAGGGTGCTCCCCATCAAGGAAGGTTTGGGGAGGGATGCAGGGTGCTCCCCATCAAGGAAGGTTTGGGGAGAGATGCAGGGTGCTCCCCATCAAGGAAGATTTGGGGAGGGCTGCAGGGTGTTCCCCATCAAGGAAGGTTTGGGGAGGGCTGCAGGGTGCTCCCCATCAAAGAAGGTTTGGGGAGGGATGCAGGGTGCTCCCCATCAAGGAAGGTTTGGGGAGAGATGCAGGGTGCTCCCCATCAAGGAAGGTTTGGGGAGGGCTGCAGGGTGCTCCCCATCAAGGAAGGTTTGGGGAGGGCTGCAGGGTGCTCCCCATCAAGGAAGGTTTGGGGAGGGCTGCAGGGTGCTCCCCATCAAGGAAGGTTTGGGGAGGGCTGCAGGGTGCTCCCCAGGAAGGAAGGTTTGGGGAGGGCTGCAGGGTGCTCCCCATCAAGGAAGGTTTGGGGAGAGATGCAGGGTGCTCCCCATCAAAGAAGGTTTGGGGAGAGATGCAGGGTGCTCCCCATCAAGGAAGGTTTGGGGAGGGCTGCAGGGTGCTCCCCATCAAGGAAGGTTTGGGGAGGGATGCAGGGTGCTCCCCATCAAGGAAGGTTTGGGGAGAGATGCAGGGTGCTCCCCATCAAGGAAGATTTGGGGAGGGCTGCAGGGTGTTCCCCATCAAGGAAGGTTTGGGGAGGGCTGCAGGGTGCTCCCCATCAAAGAAGGTTTGGGGAGGGATGCAGGGTGCTCCCCATCAAGGAAGGTTTGGGGAGAGATGCAGGGTGCTCCCCATCAAGGAAGGTTTGGGGAGGGCTGCAGGGTGCTCCCCATCAAGGAAGGTTTGGGGAGGGATGCAGGGTGCTCCCCATCAAGGAAGGTTTGGGGAGGGATGCAGGGTGCTCCCCAGGCAGGGAGGTTTGGGGAGAGATGCAGGGTGCACAGGCAGGAAGGTTTGGGGAGGGCTGCAGGGTGCTCCCCAGGAAGGAGAGCTCATTGAATACATCAGCTGGTGCTCATCTCCAGGGGCATGAGGGGGATTGTCCCAAAACAGGCAGCAGGTCCAAGCACTTGCCAGGGAGAAATGCTGCCAGTGGCCCCAGGTAACCCCAAGGTGGGCTGCAGAGCCCAGCAGGTTGCTGCTGGTCACATCTTGGTCGATCTGCTGCCTGTCAGATGTTCAGTGCGTGCCAGACAGGAAAGCACCAAGGTGCCAGGAGCAGCAGTGGCCACGGAGCTGCCAGGGAATTTGGGAGCTGGGCACCAGAGGGATGCAGGGGGTCTTGCCTGGGAGAGATGGAGAGAAAAATGAGGGGCATCTGTGGCCTTGCAGTGACAAATGGAGCCATGAGGTGTTGCCTGCTACCGTGTGGAGATGTGAGGCAAGGAGGGGCTGGCAAGAGGCAGGGGAGCACAGAGGCATCAGCCAAACATTGGTGGCTCTTTCCTGCTGAGCACCCCTGTCTTCTCAACATGGTTTCAGTGGAACTGAGCTATCTAGAAGAATCAATTATCAATTTCATAATTAGGTTGGGTGAAAAAAAACCCAAACAAACAACAGCCAACAATACCATAATAATTGACTTCTTATTTTGCTATTTTCAATTAGAGCACCTAGGGCTTTGTTTCAAAACAAAGCACACGAAAGAAGATGGGAAAGGGATGAATGGGTTGGGAGGCTGAATAAAGCAAAAGGGAAATGAATCATTTGTGTCTGTTTCACAAGCAAAACACTCCACACCAAACCAAGCTGAAATTTCTCATGTGTTTCATTGAATTTAGAAAACAAAATCATGTACAAAATTTCAGCTGACTGCTCCAAGCAAAAAAGACTTTGTGGTGAGACATCTCCCTCCACAAAAAAATCCACTATTTGCACAGCTCTGGCTGCAACCTTTGGACCTCCACCCAGCTGTGGTGTTGCAACCCCGATGCTGATATAGCACTTGGCACCTGGCAGAGGAGTTTTTCCATCAGTATTTAAGAGGTTTGATGATACGCCAGGCAGAGGGGGAGATTTATGCACTTCTGAGGGGGGTTGTGCATTCCTTTTCCATCACAGCTACTGATTTGTATTCACCGCGGCACGGGAATTTATGGAAGGAGGCAATCGATGTTTTATTGATATCTAAAAAAACCTCGATGATGGATGTGCTAATTACAGATTTTTCTCCCAGACCCTCTTTCTCACACACAAACAAACGGCCCCAGTGCAATAACGAATGCAGGTTAAGTGTGCAAGGGACCTGAGCTCGGGGGAGGTGATGCATGAGAGGGAGACCTTGCTTATGTCAGGGCAGAGACCTCAGCCCCTTGTTCAGCTTCTTCCCCACCCAGTATTGAATTCTGGTTTCCCATTGCCTGGGACTCCGTTTCCATTGCATGGAAATCATCTCCCTTGGCAGGGACAGGGGGGCATGGCTCGTGCAGCCATGTTCTTGGCTGCTGCAGCATCTATTGGCTCCCAAAAGTTCTGCTTTCTGCACAGGGGATGCGGAGTTTGGGGATCCCCCCAGAGCTCTGAAAGGACCTTCTCAGTGCAGAACCCAGAAGAGATGCAAGAGATAGGAGCATCATAGAAGAGGAGGGGGGATAAAGCACAGAGCACTGCACCGAGGTGTCACCTGCCAGAAACCCAGGCCACAGCTTTGCTTTTCACAGGGAAGACTTTGTGAACATGAGGGCCAGCAGAAAAACTCTGGGCCATTAGCCTGGTGTCCTGCCAAGAGGAGGCTTTGGCAGGCGGCTACCACCAGGTTTCATCAGACCAGTCCCAGCCTGGAAGTCCCCAGATTTGGGGAGCTTGATGGTGCCTCACAGGGATGTTTGGCAAAGGCAAAGGCTCAGTCAGGAGACGGCTCCTCCTCGGCCCCTTCTGTCTCATGCACACAGGAACAGCCTCACGGACACGGTGTGAGGCACAGTGGGGGGAAGGCTTCCCCTCCTGGAGTGCAGACACTGGGAACAAATTGCTCCAGAAGTAGCAATGAGGAAGACAAAGGAGTAAAGAGCAGTGGGATGAGGAAACATGCAGTGAGTAGCCAGGAGGAGCTGAGGAGACATTTATTAACCAGAGGTGGAGATCTGTGGTGCCCCTTGTCTGGAGGGCACAGAGCCTGTCCTGGCCCAAAACTTGCTCCTTCTCCCTAGACAGGTGTCTCTGCAGTAAGATGCACAGCCATAAGAAAACTAGCTCTCAGCTGCCTTCTTCTTTTGTTGTGGAAGAAAAAACCCCTAATCATAGCTTAGGCCACTGGGATCCCTTCTGACGTCGTGTCCAGGCTGCCCAGGGCTTGGTGTGCTCGGTGGCCTCTGCAGAGGGACAATGACAGGTCTCCAGGCTGCCCAGAGGATGGGTATGATAATTATACAGGGATATTTTTTCCCCATTCGGCACTGCTCATCACAGCCTATTATTGTGCTTCTGCAATCCCAGCATGGGGTGTGGGGCTGACCCACACATGCAGCCAGTGTAAAGACCCTGCACGATTTTCTTTACTGCTCAGTGCCTGTAACACTTCTGGCTTTTTGTGCTTCGCAGCCCAGAGCTGGAAGAATGGGTTGAATTTGTCCCAGCTCGTACTGGGATGACTGGGGCTCTCCCAACCCCACAGCCCTTCATGTTCACAGGGGGTGGGGACAAAAGCACCGGTGTTCCCTGAGCCCCAGTCGTGCCCTCCCCCAGGTGCTGGTGACCAGCAGCTAAATAATGCTGAGCAGGAGCAGCATGTCTGAGCTCAGCATCCTCATCTTCAGTTTTCCGTGCCAGGCTCTGAAAACCTCTACGGGTACCTTGCATCAAACCTGCTCCCACGCCTGACAAAGTGAGGGGGTGGGAGGAGGGATCAGGCCCTCGGTGCAGTCATTCTATTAAAAAAAAAAAAAAAAAAAAAAAAAGCAAGGAAAAAGTGAGCGAGATGTAGCAGGAACTGTAAGAACTGTAGCAAAGAAACGGAGCTAAGACCCGAGGTCTCACCATGGAGACGAGCCGCGGAGGCTGCGCTTCGGTTAATTTGCTGCGAGTTACTTTTCCCAAGCCATTCCAAGAGATTTTCATCCTGCCCGGCTGCCTGTCCCTTGCCGAACGCTGGGCGATGGTTCCCCACGCTGGGGAGCGAGGCAGCGGGCGGGACGGAGCCGAAGTGCGGGGAGGATGAGCTGATGAGCTGGGTGTAAACACTGCGGGCTGGTTCTGGGGCGGGCTGTCAGTCACGCAATGGAGAGGAGGTGTTCTCTTTTTATTTGCGAGCAGCAGAGCCAGGCCGTGCCCACCTTTCTCCCTCTTACGGGTTCAACCCGGGGCTTGGTCCCCCCCCCGCACAGGCATGGAGGCTGCAGGGGCTCCAGACCCGCTCACAGAGCACCCTTAGCCCCCCAGCAGGCAGCCCAGGGGAAAATGGATGCTTGCAGGCATCCTGCTGGGTCTGGAACAGAAGAGCCCATCTCAGCTCTGGTACAGTCCCACTGCCCTTCCTCCACAGGTGGGGATCCGGGAGTCCATTTTTGCTCCATGTGGGGCTGGTCCAGCGTGTCCATTCTCCCTCGGTTGGACCCCAACCCCCTTCCTGCCCGGGGCTGGGGCCATTATGGTGGGTGGTCTGGTGGGGGAGTGCTGGTGGTCCTGAAGATGGTCCAGGTACCCCAGTGATACTCCCACTTGCTGCCCTGGCCATGTCTGGGTTTTTTTTCCCCTTCCAGCACCCAGTGGGGCTTGTGAAGGGAGTAAGAGAATAAAAAGCCAGGTAATCCCTGACTCGGATGGAAGGTCTTTTCTGGGCGCAACTCCTGCAGGGCGCAGCATGGGAAGACGGGTGCGTGCGTTGCCCCCAGGCTGCGGGAACGAGCCTGTGGTGTCTGGGACATGAACCAGGGCGATCCTTCAGGTTTCCCCGACGGGACCCGGGGCTGCCATTTGCTGAGGCAGGGGGTGGAGGAGGCAGATGGATTCGACAGCTGTGCCAGGGACGGGGGGAGAAACTTTCCGCTCGGGCTAAATATAAACCAGGCTTTGGGCCGGCGCTTGGCCGGGACTCCCCGGAGCGTTGGGCAGGACAGGCACAGCCCCCTCCCGCCCCCACCCCGGGCCCCTCGGCCCCCGGGAGGATCCGGGCACAGCCGCCCCCCGGCCCTTCGCTCCGGGAGGGTCTTTGGCCGCCGTCCCTCCCCGGAACGGGCTGGGGAGCCGCGGGCGGCCCGCGAGTGCCCTCTAGCGGCATCGGGGGAGGCGGCGGGTCTGCCCGCGGGTCTGCCCCAGGCTGGGCAGCGGCGTCGGTCCCCGGGACAGGAGCTGGGGGGTGCCCGCCGAGCGCCAAGGGGGGGGTTTGGGGTGCGGGGGAGCTCACGTTTGGCAAAGGTTATAAAAAGCGCAAGGGTGCGGACAGCCCCCCGCGCAGGTGTTTGCCTGCAGCCCCCGCAGCGGAGCCGCGGCCGCGGGGTTTCCGCAGCCGAGCGTGGGGTGGGGAGTGGGGGGGAGGAATGTGCCCCGCAGCCCTCCCGCCCGCCGCCGCCCCGGAACCGTCGGTCGCGGCACTCGTTTCTGGTGGGCGGCCCCGTTGTCGCGTACCGAGGTGCAAGGGGGGACGGTTGTGGCGGCGGACCCGGGCCGCCATGGCGTCGCCCCCGCAGGCGGCGGAGAGCGGCGGTGAGGGCAGCTCGGGCTCCGGGGAGACGGCGCTGCCGCCGGGACCAGACCTGCCCGCGATATTCGAGCAGGCGGCAGAGCGCCTGCCGGGGCTGCTGCCCGCCGCCAGCAAGGAGCAGCTGCTCTACCTCTACGCCCGTTACAAGCAGGTGAGGCGGCACTGGGGCGGCCCGGCCCGGCCTGAGCGCCGGTACCGCCGGGACGTGCGGCCCGGGCAGAGCAATGAAGGGGAGGGGGGGGAGCTGAGCAGGCGCCGAGAGGCTGGGCCTGGGGCGCTCCTTGGGCTACCGGCCCAGGGCCTGTGCGGCCGCAGGAAGGATGCGAGGATGCCCGGGGCAAAAAAGTTGTGTCGGGGGGAGAGAAGAGAGGGAGGTTCCCGCTGACACCGGTGCCCGCGGCTTTGGCTGTGGTGGAAGCAGATGAAGTCCGGTGAGGGCAGAGTCTGCTGAATTCCCTCCAGGGGTGCCTCAGCCCTCCCCTGGCTCAGCCGGGACACCCTTAGTGCTGCCCCACGCTCCTCTGACACCGCGACCGTGGGGTTGGCTCCAGCGCACCGGGGAGGGGATTGAAGCCGGGTGTTGGTGTGGGGGATTCGGCCTTGCGGGAGTGAGCAGGGGGGGTGTGGAGACCAGAGCTGTGCTGGCCAGGTCCCTGCTTCTGCAGGGTGAGGGTTTGGAGGGGGTGATGGAAGGGTTCCAGTAATGATCCCAACACAAACTTAGATCTTTAGGGTTCTGATGAAGGACGTGTCTGTGCAGATCTGCCTGTGGAGGGCTTTAGAGTGGGCTGGGAAACTGAACTGCTTGGTTCTACCTGTAATGACTCCACATCCAGTCACAGTCACAACCCCAGGATTTGTCCCCCAAAAAAAAAAAAAAAAAAAAAAAAAAAAAGGAAAAGTTAAGTCGAACAAAAAAGCACCAATTAGGCTAGAAAGGACTGTGATATTCACCTAAACTGGAGAAACAAACAAATAAATTAATTAAGTATTGTTACACTTGAAAGACTAAAGAATAAAAGTGCAAATCTGAGTCAGGTGTGTGGCAAGAGATGCTGCCTGGACTTGAAGAGGGAATCTCAGCCTGTTTGGGTTACTACTCAAAGCTGGGTGTGCACACCTTCCCCCTGATCTTCCTCCCACGTGGAATACCCTTGTCCTGCTGCTGCCACTTGCAAGTGTTTTCATTTTTCAGGGCAATATTTAGTTATCCTCTGACCTGGTGGCTTCTAGGCTGTGGTTTGTGGATCATTAATTGTTTTAAAAGCAGGCTGGTCACGTGAGGCATAGTTTCCAGATATTTCTAGTGCTTCCACAGGTTTCTCCCTTTCTGAGAAAAAGGAGGGGAGGAAAAAAAATACGAGGAGAGTTAAGAGTTACAAGGTGATGCCCCAGCTGAGATGAAAGAAAAGGGTGTTTTCTCCTCTGCGATTTTTTGTCTGTCTTCTCAAGAGATTTGTTGCAAATAACTTCTTGTTTTTCACTCTGTTTGCAAAATGCTTTGTCCAGAGTGGAAACGGGGAGGCATTAATTGCTTACAACAGCTCGTTGGGTGTCAGCAGGCTCCAGAGGGCTTCCTCTGCAAGCCCAACAAGGTGTTTAATGCTAAAAAATAATGGCATCAGAAACAACAGTTTGTACACGAGTCAGAAAAAGCTGATAACCAACGTTCTCAGCAGAGATTTCCTTTTGCCTTCAGCTGAGGGGAACAGGGCACTTCTGTCCTCTCCCCCTCGGGCCCTCCTGGGCCAAGGAGGCTGCAGCCCCGGGTGCCTTTGTGCTGCCGGGTTTCTTGGCCCCCGGTGTTGCCCGGGAAGGTGCTGCCCCCGTTGGGGAGTCCCTGGGAGGGCAGCGCCGGCGACGGGAGCAGAGCTCCTGCAGGCTTGGGCTCTGCTAACTCGGGGGCTTGGCAGCGTTTGGTGCTTTAAATCACAACGAGGGTGCCGAATGCAAGTTCTCTACTTAATTACAGCAGTTGTATCAGTATGCATAACGGGCTGCTAATATATTACTGGGGTGGGCAGCAGTATTGCTGGTGCAGAAAAGGTGCTGACTCAGATCTGTCCACTGTCCTTGATTTGGCATCCTTGTCTCTCCTCACTTTAGTGTTTTCTGTCACCACGGGCCGTGATTTAAGACACGGCACCATCGTAAAAGAGGTGACAGTAACAGCTGAGCTCTGTGTTAAGATACTGTGTGTTATTTATTTCAAACTGTTTGGGTATATAGGCATTTTCCTGGATTTTTATTACCTTTTATTGGAGGCCATTTCGGGATTTTATTGCTTTTCTCTCTGATTTTGTTTATGTGTCAGAGACTTGAAAATGAGGGAATTGCTTAGTTGTCATCTCCTGTGAGGTTTTGTGAAGATGTTGCTGAGTTTATGACTCTGCCCCAGAACAGGAAGAAGAACAGGCCAGGTGATAGGGCTCTGGGCTGCAACTGCTTTTCTGTTTCTCCCCTTATTTTGTGTGGGTTTGGGCAAATTGCTTGTCGGGACCTTGGGTCTGTAGTGGTGAAGTGAAAACAGAATTTGCCTGTTATGGTGAGGGTGCAAAAAGCTGAGGTTCCAAAAGCACAGCAATGGGGCTCTCATTCAGAGAGGGGGGGAATCCAGAACTTGCTGGAAATCATAGAATCCTAGAATGGGCTGGGTTGGAAGGGACCTCAGAGCTCATCAAGTCCAACCCTTGATCCACTCCCACTGCAGTTCCCAGCCCATGGCACTGAGTGCCACATCCAGGCTCTTTTGAAATATCTCCAGGGATGGAGAATCCACCCCTTCCCTGGGCAGCCCATTCCAATGGCTGAACACCCTCTCAGTAAAGAAATTCTTTCTAATGTCCAACCTAAACCTCCCCTGGCACAACTTGAGACCTCTTGTGCCCTCTTGTCTTGCTGAGGGTTGCCTGGGAAAAGAGCCCAACCCCCCCCTGGCTCCAACCTCCTTTCAGGGAGTTGGAGAGAGTGATGAGGTCTCCCCTGAGCCTCCTCTTCTCCAGCCTCAACACCCCCAGCTCCCTCAGCCTCTCCTCATAGGATCTGTGCTCCAGTCCCTTCCCCAGCCCAGTTGCCTCCTTTGGACCTGCTCCAGCACCTCAATCTCCTTCCTGAGCTGAGGGGCCCAGAACTGGACACAGGACTCAAGCTGTGGCCTCCCCAGGGCTGAGCACAGGGGCAGAATCCCTTCCCTGGACCTGCTGGCCACGCTGTTCCTGAGCCAGCCCAGGATGCCATTGGCCTTCTTGGCCACCTGGGCACACTGCTGCCTCCTCTTCAGCTTCCTGGCAATCCAGACTCCCAGCTCCCTCTCTGTCTGGCTGCTCTCAGCCACTCTGTGCCCAGCCTGGAGCTCCCCATGGGGTTCTTGTGGCCAAAGTGCAGGACCCGGCACTGCTTGCTGAAAATGCTCTTCTTGAGAAAACTGCCCTGCCAGGAAGATGTGCTGGGGCCTCAGGAAATGCTGAGAGTTGCAGACAAGCTGGAAGCACAGGCAAGGCAGGGCTCACACTGTCCCCGAGAGTTGGTTCAAGAATAAAATCCCATTTTTGCATGGTGTCTTTTAAATATGGTAGAACATGGTGCCACAGATCTGCCTTAAACACAGGATTTTCTCCCTGCAGTGTCCTGCTGCCAGGAGTGGGGTGATGCTGGTGTTACCAGTGTCACTTTGTCTCTCTGGGACATGCAGTCCCTTGGTCATCAGGGTCGGGTCCCTTTGCCTCTGTGGTTGATACTTGCTTGTTCTTCCTGTGCCCCACTTTCAGCCATTGAGCTTTCAGCCATTTTCCCCCAGGCTGGGGCAGGTTAACAGGGCAGGAATTCCTGTCCTGGCAGGGAAATTCAGCTCACTTGGCCTGTGCACAGTTAAAGGGTTTGGTCTTGCTGCCCATGGGGGTGAGTGCTTTTACCAGTCCCTAGGGAAGCTGCAAATATGATCCACCTTGCAAGATTTACAATCAAGTAAGAATATTTGGCTGAAACTCACTGAGGTATAAATGTATTAGTTGAAAAATTAGGAAGGAGACAGTTCACCACCACCAGGAGGAGGGGCAGGAGGAAGGATCAGTTTTGGAGTAACATGGAAGGAGAATGTGAAGGTTTCTTCCAGTCTGGAACAGCTGAAGTTGCAGATGTGTGATATGCAGTGCTAACAAATCTCTGAGCATCTCTCTGTCTGGGCACTTTTCTGGAGGTTCTGACCTTCAGCTCTTGGGTGAAGGCTTCATCCAAGGTTTCTGAATGTCCCTTCTGGTCACAAATGGAGATGTCTGCAGACACTTTCCACTTGGGGCTGCTGGGTCATCTTCCTACACTTCATGAATATGGTGTCTGCAGGCAGCTCTGCATGCCAAAGCAATACTAGGAAAGTATTTCATGCATTCTGGCTGTCTTTTTTTTTTTTTTTTTTTAATGCAGCTGATGATCTGTAAATGAGGAGAGCTAAGCATCAAGTGACCAGTCAGCCCCCTGGAGACCATCTGTAATTATTTTGTTGATGCAGAATGAGAAGCTCTTGACTTGAAATGCTCAGACAGGCTCTGGTCTTTCTGCTGGTTGTGGAGAAAAAAAGCCTTTGAGGCTCTCCAGGGGAGTAGCAGGAAGACAAGGCAGAAAGGAGAGTCCTTTACAAAGTTCCACCCCACACTATTTGTCAGCATTGACATATTTGGCCTGAACTCCCCCTCCCCAGCTCAGGCTCAGGTCCCCTCTGGCCTGTCTGGTTTCTGAGCCCTTATGGAGTCTTTCAACAAAAAGAGGGAAGCCAAAACCTTTATTTTATTCCGTCCAACAAAGCCACTGCAAGCCTTTTTGATATCTTAAAATAGCAAACAGGGCACAAGCACACTGTCTTTTCCCCTCTTGATGGATGAAATTTAACTACTGTTCCTTGATTTGTATTACCAGCTCTGGTACTAATGGGCTTTCTTGATGCTGGAACAGCCTTTGAATGCCAAATCCAAAGAGAAGAAACTGCTGTCGTGTTTTGATGATGGCAGTGGAAAATTAATATTAAACCAGATATTTTTTTTTTTATCCAACTTGGCCAGTTTTTGCACTTAAGATGTTGAACTACAGAACTGCCAAGTAGGCATTTTCCATACAGATAATGAATTTGCATTTTATTTCCACGTTTGTTTGGCTTTTTAAAACAAGTTGTCCAATCCATTTCTGAGCACTGGAAAAAGCATTTACACTGCATGAATCCTGACTGATTTATAGGACTTAACTGTTGATAGCCCTTTTTCATCTTTCCCCAGGAGCAGTGATATGTTGTTATAAAGGCCAGCTAAGATGTTCTAATTTGAAAGAATTGCTCACTGGGAGGCAGTCAGATGTACAGAAAATTCATTTCAGTTAGTCACTCATATCCTCCAACACTAAATGAAAACATAGTGTAACTAATAAATATCTCTCAGCATGGGCATGCTCTCTTTAAAGCCTGAGTAATGGTTCCATCCTCAGCATAAAATCCCTACCCTGGTAAGGTGAAGAATTGTTTGTTGATTTAAGCAACTCACCTGCCTGAACACTTGAGAATTCATAAAACGTTTAGGGAATGCAGTTTAGTTTTACTTCACTAACAAAACATCCAACTAGCAGCCTTTGCCTACCTCCAGAACATACCTGGGTGCCCCTCTGGGGGTCTCTTTTAATATTAAATATTGTGTCTGTCCTGGGCTGCTCTTGCCCTGAGCTGTGCCTGGTGCTATGGGGCCTTGCTGTGCTTCCTGTATTCCAGGGGCTGCTGCATTTGGAGCTGTGGTTCTCCTCTGGCTTCTCCACTCTTTTTTCATCCATCAGCCCTGGGGGGGATATGTAGCACTTTTTTTTTTTTTTTTTTTTTTTTTTTGTAATAAAAGTTAAATTCCCATGTCTTGGTGAAACTCACTCCCTAGCACAATGGTGTTTTCATTTCAGTTAGATGTTAGATTCATTTTACCAGTGATCCCTGTGTGCAAAGGAAGGGCTTTATGTTCTGGAAGGCAGGGGCACTGATAACAGCCAGATCTGGTGGCTTCTGACCTCTGCTCCCTGGCTTCTCCAGGCAGGGACAGAGGCACATTCACTTGTAACTTCTCCTGAGCCTGTTCCTGCTCTGCTCCTGGGGCAGCTGACAGCTCTGTCCTCCTCACAGGGACACCCTGGCTGTGCTCTCAGAGCCCTGGGCAGGTGTAGCCTCTCTCAGTCCCCTGTGTTGCCCTTTGTGAGCAAACTTACAAAGGAGATGTGGTTCTAGACATCCCTGTTGTGAGAAGGTGGTCTTTGTCCCACCAGTACAGCACTCTGTGGAAAACTGCCTGATTCCCACTGGCACCAAATCCATTTTAGACTGGCTATGAGATTTTTTTTCCATATATCTGTCCACCAGTACTGGCTCTTTCCTTTGCTTCCCTGTGTTTTTTCTTTCTTTTATCCTTCCATTTTAATTTTTGGCTTGCTTTTGGCAGACTGGCCCGTGTCCCTGCCCAGGCCTTGGCTTGTCTCTCACGGTGTGCTTCCTATGCAGGCAGATGCCTCAGGGCAGAACCAGAAGCTGCTTGGCATTCCTTTGCTCTGAGTTTGTCCCCTTGCCATCCAAGGACCTCAGAAACAATTAAGCCGAGTCTGTTTACTTGAGCTTTCTGCTGGAAGCAGGGGAATTTTCAACCTTAATGAACAATCATCTCTGTAGTGACCCTTAATCACCAGGATTTTTCTGGGTACTGGTGGAGGATGAGGCATTTGGCTGGGCAGTGAACATAACACTAAGTGAGAAGTGGTTTGCTGGGAGTCCTGCTCAGGTAACCTGCAGGAGAAATGAGCTGCAGAGCAGAATTGCTTCCCTTGCACGGCACAAAGAAAACACAGGGTTGCAAGGGGGGCAACATCTGCAAGAGTGTTAAAATGAGGGTAGAACAGGGTTGTCTCTGTTCTTTCCCTCAAAAACCTTTCCTCTGCCACAAGAACAAATTACCCTGAAACCATCAGAAACCAGTATTTCTTTATGCAAGTCCTCCCTTTGCTTTGTTCTAACAGAAGGAATTTTTTTTTTTTTTTTTCAGGTGAAATTTGGAACCTGTAACACTCCCAAGCCAAGCTTCTTTGATTTTGAGGGAAAGCAGAAATGGTAAGAGGAAACCTTTGTAATGCTTAGCAATTTCTGGCTCTTCTTTTTGTTGTATCTTATCTCCTCTGTGTACAGATCCTGGACCTGAAAGTTACAAGTTAGGAGGGTCTGTCACTGAACTCCTGCTAAAATCCTTTGTTTAACAGGGAAGTGTTTGCTGCTGTGCCTGATGCAGACATGAAATATCAGACTCTTGTGTTTACCTTGTTGATCCAGGGTGAGGCTGCATACAACAGAAATGTGAAAATAGCTGCAGCTTTACCCAGGGCTTCACTTAGTGAACACCAGCTATGTTCCAGCTTGGATCACAGTTCCCTTAAAGATGTCTTCACAGCAGAGAACTGCACTGGCAGTGCCCACTCGTGGCTTTAGAGAAAAGGTGATCCTTTCAAACTCCATGAAAGGTGGCTTTGTACCCTTCTTTGGAGATATTTAGCTGGACCTGTTTGCTGTGTCCTACTGCTGACACCATAAAAATATATTGTGCTGTCTCTGAGTGGTTCACAGATGTTTTGCTCTCTCTTCTAGGGAGGCTTGGAAAGCCCTGGGAGACACCAACCCTCATCAAGCTATGCAGGAATATGTTGCTGCAGTGAAAAAACTGGACCCCAGTTGGAATCCTCAGGTAGGAAGCATGAAAATACTGTTCAGAAGAGAAACGAGCATTTGTCTTTGTAAAGCTGACAGTGGTTCAGCCTCACACAGTTTTTAATTGCTTCATGGCAAACTTCATTTTGAGCAGATTAAAGTCTAAATTCATTTAAAAAAACTCTCCTTTTGTTATGCCTGAAACATGAGGAACCATCTCTTTTATTCATAATTATCTTCATTACCGTGAGCGCATGCACGGGGTTGGTTTGGCCATAGTGATTTAATTTATTTTGCTTTTATTGGTTCATGCTGTATTTAGCATGTAAAGATACTTTTTATCCTTTTCTCATCTTTCTGTTTTCAACTACTATTTAAATGTTGATCAATACAAAGTAATCTCCATGAAAGTGACATGAACTGAATGATCAATTCTAAAAATGTTTCCTTTTTGTTTGGATGCAGCAAATTACCAAATCTGATTATGATTAGGTACTCCAACATCACAAGTGTATTTGTAAGTCCTGTATGTGTATGTGACAGGGAGACTGCACTGTCATTTTAATTAACCTGTCTTTCATCTACCAGGTTTATTACTTGATTGAATATGTAGGGAGATCTCCCTGGTTATAGGCTGTTCTTTATATAATTTTTAAAGAGGTTTGCTCTCTAGAAAAAGTATTGCCTTTGATGGGAGATAGAGTGGAGGTATTTCACTAATAGCAAAATGCTGAAGGCATGGTCATTTCTTTCATGGTAGGAAATTGATTCTTTTTTGGTTGTGTGCTTCAGAAGCAAAATATTGCATGAGCATCAGCCTGTGTATCAAGAATTTGATTGTCAGTTGTCTTCTGGTGCTGTTTGGGATACTTCAGAGTGATTGCTTTGTCCTCAGGAGTTCATGTTTCATGGTGTTGATCCTGGTTATGCAGCAAAGCAATGTTGCCATTTAGAGGGAAGCCTTTTTAATGCCCCTGGGTAAAAGAGTTTTCCATGCAGTGAAGATAGCAAAATCCAGCTGCAAGCTGTATAAATTCTTGTCTGAACTGAAATTCTCATACAGGATTAAAGTAATTTTAAAAGAATCCATGTAGGATCCTGAATGAAGAAAGCGTTTAGCACTGAAAAGTTAAATGTGCAGGGGACTAGAACTAGATAAAATTCCAACCCAAACCATTCCATATTCCTATACAAATATTCATTGAACAATGAAAAAAAAACCCACCCAGAACACCCAACATTTTCCTGAATTTTTATGGGGAGAGCTTCTGTTCATAAAAAGACTTCTCACGCGTGGTGACAAGCTTTGCTCTGGGTACTGCCTTCACTTTCTTGCCTCATAGAAATACTGTCACACGTGTGACCCGTGGGTTACACAGCTGTCAGCAAGGGAAGTGGAATGATCTGTTAGTCTAAAATATATTAGGGAAGCAATACAGCACAGAAAGAGAGTTTTCAGCACTGCTCCTCCCATCTTCTGCTGAGGTGAGGAGTGCATGTGATCATCTGCCTCCCCACTGCTGTCCCCAGGACCCAGCAGAAGCTCAGCTTTGCTGGGTGATGCTGTTGTACCAGTGTTTGGTCATCCATGTGTTGCTCCCTCCTCCCTTTTTTTTGAGTAATTGATGCAAGAAGTGTGAGCTTGCAGAAAAGTGATGCTGGAGCCTGAACAGAAGTTTCTATGCAGATGGCAGGGCAGAGGTATCAGAGTGGTTCATGTGACTGTGCATAGATTTCTTGGCTCTTTGAATCCATTGATTTTTTTACCTCTGCCTGGTCTCAGTGCATGGAACTATAATGCTGAGGAAAATCCACAGGGCATTTCTTGGCATGGCTCTTTCCTTTTCATGTGCCTTGCCTATGGCTGAGCTGAGAAACCTGTCAGGAAGTCTGAGGCCTTCACGTCGAAGCAACGTGCTCAGGTGAAGAAAGGCCTGGCAGAGGAGTCACATTGGCAGAGTGTGCAATTTAAAGGTTAGCACTAAAGTCCAGGTGACACTGCTTTCTTTAAAAGACGTCACCTCTCCTTCCTCTTACATCTTCCTTTTAATTCCACTTTTATACGACAAGACTGGTGTCAGGGTTCCTCTCACTCATGTGGCTCTACGGAGGCTGCAGCCCTTTTTTCCTGGAGCCACGAGAGGGAGCTCTCTTCTTTAAAATGATGGTGATGCATGTGTCAGGGGATGGAGATAAAATAGCTATTTCAGTCTTCAAATTTCAAATTGAATTTATAGAAAAGATCTGTGGGTACATTACAAGGTGCTTCATCACTGTCATTGTGTCTCCTTTACGTGCTTATCTTCTGGGTTCCTTTGAATTTCTCTTACGTTCACTAGATCATGAATTAAATACTCCTGGTATTTGCTTAAAAGCTGTGTAAACTGCTTGGTAGAAATGTAAAAAGTTCAGCTTTCAGATCATTGTGAATCGTAAATAGTAGTTACAGTACAAAGGTGTTGAATTTCTCATTGTGCAGCTTCATTACTTTTGCTCTTTTTAAGTTTTCTCAATATTACCTGTATTTTTCTTTTCTCGTTAAAGTTCATCTCATTAAAGTTTGTCTTGTTTGTTATCTTACATCCTCCTCAGGTTCCTGTTTCATAATATTTGCAAGGGGTTTTCAATGTCTTAGTTCTTTGGTACTACCTAATCAGAATTTAAGACTTGGAAACACCTTATCAATTTTTCCCCAGCAGATTTGCTGGTGTTTTGCAGCTTTCAGGCTGTCAGTATTTTTCTTAATAAACAGAATGGAACTAAGTGCAGTGTTTCTTATGCAGTCCAAATAGAACCATTTCTTCATTCCTGTGTCTTGATTCTTCACTGATTCATTCTTTCATGTTAACCTTGCAATCTTTGTATCAGTCCATTTGCACCATCAGACTGTAACTGCTGTAATTTAGCAATTATTGTTCCTTTTTGATGGAAAAACCCCACAAAAGTAATAGCATTCTGATGCAGCCAGGAACACACTGAGTTTGTGTTCAGAAGCAACGGGAACACCAATAGCAGCCAAAACCTGACCTGCTGCTTCCTGTTCCTGCACTTTTTTAGGAGACAACTGAACGGGAAGAGGCAGTGGCAGAGCTGTTCTCTGCTCTGGGAAGCTTGTATACCACTTCTGACAGTAGTGACCCATCCCTGGTTCATCACCATGGCTGTTCCCAATGTGCTTTAGTTTCTTCTTCACCCTTGCTGCAAGCAGGTTGCCTGATAGTCATGTCTGATCTTTTCTTTCAGGGCATTGTTTGAGAAATTGGAAAGAAAGGGTTGTTCTGCGTTTGTTTTCAGCTATTTCATTTGCTAGGAAATCTTTAAAATAACATAATCTAAAGGGTATTGAGGTGAAATACATTATCTCTGCGTGCATGAAGCTGCAGGAATTTCCTTGCTCTCTTTACCTTGAACCCAGAAGTGCAGGAACTGCCATCACGATTGCCTTTCTGGAAGTTTTGCAGTTAGTTAGGTTGTCTTCTCTTGGCAAGGGTCTTAATATTAGTGGTTTGTGTCATATGTTGTTTTGCTCTTTTTCCCAAGAATAGCTGTTAGTAGGAGGTCAGGACTATACTTGTCCATACTTGTCTCCATTCTCTTCTTGATGCAGTCTTCCTTAGTCATCTTCTACCTTTTAGCACCTCTTTTGTTTCTCCTTCATTCTTGTGAGTCATTCCTTTCAGTCTCAACTTCCAGGCAGTGGAAAGGTAATTGCTTGGGCCAGCTCAGCTCCATTTGCATATTTCAGAGACATCACCTGTCCTTCAAGTCTATTCACTCTTCCTCCAGAACAGAATGATTTATGAAGCATTTCTTTTGTATTCTCTATCCTTAAAAAGAAAGGTTTCATGAAGCCAAGGCCTCCCACTGCTTTGGGTTGGCTATAGAGGTGCATGTATCCCAGCTGCTTGCCTTCTCCTAGGTTCACCTGTTGCCTTCCTGCTTTTCTGGTGGCCTTTGCTGATGTGTGTGTGTTTGGCAGGGATGTCCCACCTGCCAGCTTGGCAACCCATCTGCAGCTTGTTGCCTGCACATGCCCACCCTGCTGCACATACCCACCTCTGCTGCCCTTTTCCCTGTGTCTCTGTGGTGCCCCTGTGTGGGCTCAGCAGTGGGGTGGTGTTGGGAGGTTTCACTCAGTGCTTGTCTTCCCTCTGTGCAATCCCTGTGTCCTCATGCCTGCCACTGTCCCTACTGTTAAAACTGGGCCCTTGCAGTATTTGCAGGTTTTTCAGGCAGTCTGGCTGTGTTTCCATTCCCCCACGTGCTCGTGGTTTATCCCAGCTCCCTCTTGGCTTTAGGCATCCTGATTTTCCAGACCTCAGGCTGCCCTTGGGGCTCCTGTCTGCAGGCACTGCTGGTCTGGAGGTGGGAGCAGGACACCGTGGTCTGCCTCTCTTCAGCTGAGCTGATGTCACAGGGGTGTGGGCAGAGGTGTGGGCACCACGCTGCAGTCAGGCCCTTAGGAGCTGTTATTGATTGTTTCTTGTAACAAGACAGTTCTACAGCACAGCTCAAACAATAAAAATAAATAATAAAAAATGCATCCAGATCTGCTCATCAGTTTTAGCCTTCCATTTGCTGATTACAGTTTTGGCATCTCTTGATTCTAAATATTTCCTTTTCATATTTCTTGCATTGCACACTTACCAGCTCCAGTCTCAGCAGCTTGTCACACTGCTGACTTCAGTGGCATCTTTCCCCAAAACACTTAGAGGCCTTCTTCCTATTTGCCTTGACTGTGGAAACTCACGGGAGGACTTAATAATTTTTCTGTTTCCTTAAAAAAAATAATAAAAAATTAAGCATTTTGACTTGATCCAACTTCACCAATAATGCATTTAATAAGATTTCTCCTGTGTAATGAGGAAATCTGAAGTGCAGAGATGTGTCTCTAAGGCAAAGCTGGAAGAGAGCTCAAGTTCAAGGAAAACAGATATTCACCAAATACCTTTTAGATGTTTCAAACCTTAAAGGTTTGAAATTCCAGTGCTGATACTTTCAGACTGTGGATTTATATATTTTTTTTTCCCCACTTGTTATTCTGTGCCTTGTTTGGGTAGAGGAGGATTTATTTCTCTGGACCAAGTGCTCAAGAGGAGTAAAATACCTCCAGTGTGTTGGTGTGGCAGCACTGAGTCATGGTGCTTGGAGCAGCTGGGAGATGACCCCTGGAGAACAGGCTGTCACTCTTAAGGCAAAGAAACTTCAGAGTGAATAAAATAGCAAATGCATTATTGCTGCAGGCTCAGAGGAGTCCAGTAAGCTGGAAAACCTGCAGGAATGAAGCAAATCGATTTGTCCAGTGGCCAGTGGGTTTTTTGCAGAGGCACTGCAGGGGGCAATATTTGATAAGGTGGGATGCCTGTTACCCTACAGGGCTGGGCTCCATCCCCCCTTCTTTCTGCTGAAACCACCTTTATCACAGTTTAAATGCACCAAGCAAGTGGAAACTAAAATGTGGAGAAGAGAATTTGCAATTTGAGGATGCAGGAAAAACAGGAGAAACAATTTCCAGATGTGCAGAGGACCTGAGTTTGTCCTTTTTGTAGGTTGCACCAGGTTTTACTGAAATGCTGTCATGATTGATCTAAATTGATGAGCCTTTTGTGTTTCATTAGGCTCTCCAAGGCAACTTAAAATTTTTTCTAGTGACTCAGATACAACTGGTGTATCCAGTGATGTTTAAGCAGGCATATGGAAATCCAAACCTGAATTCTTCTGAAATTTGGACTCATTGCTCAAGCCTGGCCTGTTTGTATCTGGAGCAAGAAGCTTCACTCTTTTGCTATTTACAGGTTTTAGGTTTTAGGTTAAGGGATTACAGTAGTGAATGGTAAATCACACTGCATATTCAGGCTGAAGTCTGGATTTTTTGGTTAGTACTGTAGGCCAATGGAATTTCTTCTGGAAATTAAATAATACAGTAGAAAAACTGTAGTCTGTAAACAAAAGGAGTGCACCCCTGATGTTTTCCTGTTTTGTGTATCAGTCAAGCAGATGTCTCCTTTGATAATCTGTCCAAGCAGCCACCCTTAGTGGTTGGGAAAGAGCAGCAGAGTGGTGTGGGCAGGATTACCAGGGGGGTGGGAAGAGCAGGAAAGGGAGAAGATGTGGCAGGGTCCCTGCCTGTCACCAGCAGCAGTTTGCTCAGGACCTGCTGGGCTGTTACTCTGGGTAAACACCTCAGTTTATGGTTTACTGTACTGCAAGGTCAAAAACTTTACAGATGGGGACTTTATTTCTTTTGTAGTGTAAAAGCAATTTAATTGCATCATGTAAGGTGGAGACTAATCAGATTATTGCTGTGGTACTTAAAGCTTGCCTTGCCTTCCTGTGCCATGCAGATGGAGAGACAGGAGCCCTGAGCAGTGCTGCCAGCATCTCTGCTCTCCAGTGCTCCCCTTTCATTCTGGGGTCTTATAGATCCTTGTGTGTAGTGAATTTCATGTTGGCCCTTTTTTCTACTACCAGAGTTATAGTAACTTTACTTAAGAATAACAATTGTAACAAAATGAAGAAGAAAAACTGCAGTTTGCTGTATGCATTTTTAAGGCTCTTATTTCAAAATACTCATTGAAAGAAGCAAATTGGTGAGAACTCAAATTCCGGTCAAGCTCCTCCCCTTTGAAAGCAAACACAAGAAAACCCAACAAAATAAAACCCAGCGTCCTGGTGGGTTATTATTATTATTTCAGAATAATCAGAAAAGGAAACACTAGAAATTAAAAACAAAACCACGAAACTGATCCACCCTGGGCTTCTGGCTTTGGGGCGTGTAAGACTGATGTGCTCTGGGTTTAGGCAGTCTTGTGAACTGCAGACTTGGGATTTTTTGTGAACCACCCTGGGGTATGTGAGCATTTAGTGGATGTCCTGAAGAGGGGTTAGATGTTGGCACACAGAAGGATTGTTCTGCCCTGCTGCCTTTTGCCAGCCGTGTTGATAAACAATGGGATTTTTTCCTCCTCTGCTGCATTTTATTGCAGACCACAAATCAAAATGCCATCTCCAGAGTGAGATTTTCAGTGTGGTGGAATTGTGGTTCTGGCAAGCTGTGCAGAAGTGAAAAAGTTAAAACGAACAAGTGTCTTGTAGTAGAAACCTAAACAGCTGGAATATGTGTCAGCCTCCCACCCCCTGGGAGTCTGTTAGATTGTTCTCTTTTGATTTTACATCTCTGCAGAAATTTATGGTCTCAGCTCCTTTTATTTATGACATTGCAATCCTCGTTCAAGCGATTGATTGAAATACAGCAGTGCCAAGATGCAAAGCCTGTGTTTTAGAGAGGTTGGAGTTTAGAAAGCAAACCAGTGATGCAGTCGTTTGTTGAAAGCTGCACTGGAACCCTGTGCAGAGGTTGTCCATGTTTTTGTATGCCTAACCTCCTTCAAAGTAAGGAATTACTGTGACAAGGATTTATACCTCTTCTCTCCCTCTTTAATCTGCCCAGCCTCACTAAAAACAAAATGTTAAATACGTGGTCCTACTAGCCCTGGAAGGGCCAAGTTTTGCTTGGAACAATGTTCTCCCCTATATTTCCAGCTGGGGTGCAGCAGTGATGATGTGCTCTGCTGTTAGTGTACTGGGCAAAGCAGATACTTAAGAATTCCAGATACTCTGGAATTGCAAGCAAGAAATCAGAGGGCTTGTTTTTAGCTCCCAGTGCAGTGATTCTGGCTGAACACTTAAGCGAAGTTGAAATATTTTTCCTTTTGCATGTGTCAGTGAATGAATTTTCATCATCTTGCACTAATTCAAAGAATCTTTTCCTATCTGGAATGTATTCAGAAAAAAGAATAATTAAGAGACCTAGTTCTGCCTTGCTGGTGCTGCATGCTGCTGCAGCAGGGTGCTGCATGTGGCATTCCAGCATCGTGATTCCTGGTGGATTGAGACCCTGCATGCTGGTCAGACCAGAGGCAAAAATGAAAACCATAAATACATAGAGTATACATATATATATACATCAAACACGTGGCATGTGATGGTGACAAGATGCAACAGCATCAGGCAAGGTGCTTTACCACGGAGCCTTCTGTGTAGCAGGGACCTGGCTGCTTTTTTCTTTCCCCCTTAATAAATGTCCAGAAGTAAGAGGTCGAATTTGTTAAAATGTCAGCCCTCAAACTGGAGTGGCTGAGGTCCAACCAGGTGTTGCCCTCTGCCATTTTTACCTTAAGGTGGCAATTCTTGGTAAGGAAAGGAAGGGCTTTAAATGCCATGTGTGGTTTTCATTGCCCTGGATGGTAAAGTAAGGTGGTGAGTAAGGCAGGGAGGTGCAGGGATGATGGTCTCTGCTTGTGGCACAAGGTGGGCACTGGGGGGGGGGGCTTTGGCTTGATCCACTGCTCACTCAGGAGCTCATGGCAGCTTTTCATCAGACTCTTGTTTTGGCCAGCAACCCACTCAGCAGTGCTAGCAGCTTGACTGTTTTATATGGGGAGAGGTGTAACCTAGAAATAAAAAAAAAAAAAAAAATCACATTTTTCAAAGTAAGTGGAGCTGTTGGGGACCTTTTGACTTGCTGTGTCTGAGCTGGTTACAGAAATTGCAGAAATAGGCAGACGTTACAGGTTTCTCTTGCTGTGGAGTGCATAATGCCTTGAGTTTTAGGTTTGGAGTTGTAGACATTTTACTTGATACTCAGCCACAGGAAGGGCCTGTGAACCCTGCTCTTCACATGGCTGTGTGCAGGGGATGGTTTAAAATAGAGTATGTGTCGATTAAAAAAAAAAACCCTGTGCTTTTAGTTAGGAGAAAATAGCTGCGATTGTTTTGTGTGTAACATAAGCTAGAGAATAATTAGGTTGTTTCCATACTGAAAATACAGCTTTTCATGTTGGGAAAAGGTTAAGTAGTTATGTTTACTTTGTTCTTTATACAAAGTATCAAGCAGGTATTGAGTGTAATTACTGGAGATTAGTGTTTTGTCTGGATGTCAGCTAACATATTAGTTAATCTCTTGTAAATGTTTTTTTGTCCCCTAAAGTGAAAAAATAATTATCCTTTGAAAGAGCAGGTGCCATGTACTACTTAGATACTCGGCACTATTGCAGCCAGTTACCTCTATTGTAAGAAAAGATGGCACTCCTTAAATGTCTCTAGAGCATCCTCTAAGTATTTCAAGCTGAACCAAGCAGCCCAAAGATAAGGAAAGGCTCAGACAATGTCCGTGTACAGCACTAAAGGCTGTTCAGAAAGGTTACACCAAAACTTCAGAAACCTTCTGTTCTGCCGGGATGTTCTGATCATTCCCTTGCCTGAGTCTGTGGGGACAAGGAGCAGTGAAGATCACTTCATTCTGCCATTTCCCTGTCTGCAGAGCTCATAAATCCTCCCTCTGCTTTCACGACCCAGATCTGATGGAGGAAACAAATTTCAGCAGCCTTGGAGCCATTCCTTTGGTGAGGGGGGGAATTGGCCTCTGCTGCTGCTGGGCTGCTGCCTGCCCCAGCTCCAGCAAGCAGGGATGAATATGTCAACAGGCAGGCTGGGTGTGGGGGGCTGAAGTCCTTTATTTCACAAAAGTTAGGGTTGCCTTTATTTTTCAAGCTTCAGAACACATTTCATCCCAAGCTGCGTAGCCTTTCAGCGTTTCCAGTTTGGCTCAGAATATGTATTTTGCTCATACAAATGTCTGTGTTAACCCATGTGAGTGTCCTTTACTAGATTGACAAAGAACAGCAATTAGAGTGCAGGCTGTGTTTGTATCCTTATTTTTGTCCCCCTCTGCCTGGCTGTTTGTGGGTTTTCATCTGGGTGATGTGACAGAAGTGATCGATTGCTTCCAGGGCTGACGATGCAGTGCTCTGTGTTGCTCTCCCAAAAGCTCCTAATTTCTGCATGCTGGGAGGTTGCAAACATTCACCCTGTGGTCTGCAGGCACCAGGACTCTGCATCTTGCTGTGGAATCTATGAAAAATACCTGATGAAGGGAGAGTCTGCTGGTGGCCTTGTGCTTGCCACCTCCATGTCCGCTTTTCCATTAAAAAAAAAAAAAAAGCAAAAAAGAAAAAGCTTCACAATTCAAAGACTGGAAGCCACTGCATTACTCTTTTTGATTAAGCATATTATTTCATTCCTGCACATGTTAATGTATACAGTGAGTCATGAAATCACAGCTATTAGCAAGCATAAAACCTGCTCGAAATTGTTAAGCATTTTACGTTTATTTCCCCTCCCCTGACTGTCCTTACTACTCATTTCCATCTGTGATTATGATGCAGTTATTAATTAACTCACTATAAGTTAAGTGAGTAATCTCAAAGGCCTTGGTTTTGATCACAGCACTGTTTAACTACAACATTAATTATAGTGTGCTTGTTTTTACGTTTTGAATGTAATCCATAAAATATTTTCCCTGTCTCACACCATGTATTTTAAGAAAAAATTCTGTGGTGAGGTGTGAAAGAACCAGAAAACTTTATCGAGCCATTAATGGAATATTTACTGTCCCTTCAGTATTTAAAACAAAAGAAACAACCCACTCCTCACTGTGCTGCCGTTTGGGTGGTTTGCTCAGGTTGTACAGATCCTCAGGGGTCTCTTGGAAGTGCTCCAGGGGCTGAGTGCTGTCCCTGAGCTGCTGCTGGGACCCGGGCAGGTTGTTGTGAGAGGGGTGCTGAGCTGCACATCCCACTCATCGGGGTGTATCTGGCCTCTGCTTCTCTGGGAGAGTTGTACCGAGCGCTGAGCTCGTGTGATTTATTCGGAATTTATTTGGAGGGTTTTATGAGTCCTGCTCAAGCGCTGAACACAGTGCCTAATTTTACAGGGCATGGAAAAAAATAATTTCCTTTAGCAGCTTTGCCTCTGAAGGGTTAATGTTTACCTCCTGCTGCAGGTAGTGTGAAGTTCAGCAAGCTGTAAAGTCAAAGATAGAGGGGGAAAATACCTTTGGAAGAGGACATTGTTTGTCCTTATTTCATGCTTCACTGACCTCCCTACGGGGGGACCCTCTGGCATTGTCCCGGGGTCAGGAGCCTCTGGCAGTGCTGGGAGACATCTCCCTGTCTTGGGACCACCTGCATTTGGGGTGCTGAGCACCCTCCTCCCCTTGGTTATCCTGGCACTGGCCTTAACTAGTGAAGGCAAAGACGGCAGCAATTATGGCACGCACAATTAACGAGCTTCTAATCCCCAGCCTTCCATGTAATTGCTGCTGTCAAATACAATTAGTGTCTGCCCAGGTTCCCTTCCCAGGGGAATGGCTGGGCCGTGGCACAGAGGAAGAGGAGGGGGTTGAGTGCCTGAAACTTCAGGAGACTTCACATTTTCTTATTGCCTCCCTAATACTCTTCACTCCTCAAATTGTGTTCAGAAATGTTAATCCAGAGCATTAAGGGGAGGTGTTGGCCAGCAGAGCAATCTTTGAGGTGTACTGGTGGGTTAACTCCCTAAAGAGTCTTCTGTAAAATTTGTCACCTGAGACTCTACCAGCTTAATTACAACTCAATCAGGACACTTCAGGGGCTTGCTGGTATCTGGCCTGAGCCTGATGGGGTTCCAGATGCCACCTGTCCTATCTTGGCAGCTGAGATGGGAGATGTTGGTCACCTCCGAGGTGCAGTTTAGAAGGTGGGACCTGGGCCAGGGTTTTTCCTGCCCTTGCCAAGCAGACGTCTTGAACATCAGTGCTTGCAACTCCTCCAGGCTTGGTGGCTCAGGACCCTTGGTTGCACACCTAAGCCCTGCAGGCACCCTGTGAGCCCAAGGCAGATTTTGGTGGCTGCCAAAGGCTGCCACATCCCTGTTAGGCAGAGGTTTTCACTGCTCTGCTGTTCTGTAGGCACCTTTCTGCAAATGGGTAGGGAGCAAGGTAAGGTGAGTGCCTGTGCAGGGAAGCCAGGGAGCTCCTGTGCTGCAGACACCTCTGCCTGAAGGAACAGGGCAGCTGCAGCCAGGTGAATTATGCAGGGCAAATTCAGATGGGAATATTATGTATATTATTCATTCCTGCAGGAACAGGAAGCTTTGATTGTGGTAATTTTGTTGGGAGCATTTTGTGTCTCCATCCTGTAAAGCCAGATACAGCTGTTGCTCAGGCACTAGTTGCATTCAGACTTTGAGAAAGAGAAGGAAACAGTAAGTAGCCTCTGAATATAACTGGAGGTAACTTCTTCCTTGCACTGCAGTGGCTCAGGTGTGAGATCCTGCAACGTAGTTCTCATTTAACTTATCTCACATTCCTGTTTTCAAGATGTGTGATGAAGAACTTGACTGTTTTGCCAGTGTAACTTCAAAGCCAAGTATTTTGATGTGAAGAACTCTTTTGATAACAGCTTTCTCTTTTTCTTAAACGTGCCTCTATGTGAAGCTACTCAAAGCTTTTTGAGTGTGGAGAAAAACCAGAGTGAGATAGATGAGAGGGGACTGGGTGGATTACAGCCACGTGCCTTGCCAAACAGCTCTTGCTGTCTGCTGGGTGTCTAGACATGCAAAGTTCTCATTTTGCTCTGGATAAAACTGGGGTGCTCTGCCTTTAACCCATGCCTAGGATCTACCTCTTCTCTTAACTCCATGTTACGGTCTTTGGTTTTTTAAGAGGTTTTACTGAGACTTGTGGTGTTCCTGATGCTATGCTGTGTCTCTGTGTAACTCCTCTGTACCTTCCCTTCTGTCAGATTCATTCCTCTGCCTGTAAAATAGCTGTGTACCACTGGGTCAGTTCAGTCCCTGCTTATCACCAGTGGTGAGTACACTTGCATCTCTAATGAGTTCTGGAATGAGTTTAAAGGGAGTTGTTGGAAGGGCCCTTAGAAGTGCCATCTTGTTAAATATGTTGTAGCCTGGTTTGTGTAGATTGGAACAAAGTTTGGGCTCTGAGGTGGAAAATAACAAATCCCTGTCCTGTGTTCAGGGATATAGCAACAGGTTTGGCCACCAAAGGAAACAGGAAACAAATAACTTTCAGGCTGCTCTCCAAAATGCAGGGAGAGAAGCGAATCGTGCTGTGATCATGGGAGGCTTCTAAGACCAAAACAGAAGGTGAACTCGAAACCTGCACGATGAAAATGTTTGTCTCTAGTTGTTTTTTCTTTCCATAATGCTTAGCATGATATAAGTATCTTCTCTTTCTCCTTTATTTTTCAATCATGATTAGACACTAATGCTGTTAAGGCTTATAAGTGAGTTTGAACTAAGATCTCGTTGAAGAGAAGATGGAGCTGGAACTGTCAGTGAGGCATTGGACAGGGTTTTTTAATGTGTCTGTCATTGTATGTTAACCTCTGAACTGGAACACAACGTCTGCTTTATGGCTGACAACAATTTAAAGGTATACATCTTGACATCCTGGATAAAGGGAGAAGGGAGAGTGGAGAAAAAAAGAATTAATGATGTTAGCAAATATTAGTCCCTGTATTTCCATTTTGCTCAGAAAGTAGTTGTCAGGCTTTGAGGCTGTCTGGAGCAGCATTGCCAGTGACAGGCAGTCGAGATGTGATTGTACCTTGAATTGAGCCAGGCTTTTATTGACAAATCCAGTGCACTGAGGCAGGGATGAGGATGCTCTGCTCTCTGCTCAGGGGGAGCACAGCTTTTCTCCTGGCATTCCTGGTGACATTTGAGAAGGATAGTTCTGGGCTTAGTGGAGTTCCCTGTACATGTGGGGAGTCAAGGGAGTCGATGATGTCTTTTAATGAGTGCACTTGCTGCATACTGAAGCACATATTCACTCATGATTTATGCCAGCTTTGGTAAACCAGACCCACCTACCAAAGTTCAGTGTCAAGGGTAATTGTGACTTTGGTATCAGCCTTTATTGTACACGAGCAGCAAAGATTCAACGGGCAGGACACAAGAACACAAGAAATTCCACTGCCTCTTAAGGCATCCCTTGTGTTTCTTCATCCCCTCAGTAAGATCTCTTGTGTTCCACAGCCTGTGCTTTGGCACTCAAGCCCTGTCCTTTAAGGTTTTTTCCTGTGCTGTCACAAATTCCCCTTTCTTCACACATTTTTTTAACTGGCAGTTTGAAGGCAACTTCCTCACACTCATGGAGCCCACGATCATTTTGCCTTTTTTACAGCATCTCACGTGGCCCTGGCTGCAGGTAGTGCTGCTGTCATCTCTGCTGGGTTCAGGCTGCAAATTATGGAAGCCTGGGATCATGTTAGTTCTTAACTATCATTAGTTACCTGTGTATCTGCAGTGCTTTTGGACAGCACTGCCAGCAGTGGAAGAAATTGAGCTGGCTTAATGGAGGGTCCCATAGTTAATTTAGTGCCTTTTTTAAAGGAGGAGAAAGAATGTGTGGTCTCAGTTTTTAATTTCATTCAAGCTTTAAATTCCCTGGTCATCATCTGTGCATATGTAGCATTTCTTCCATCTTTCCAGCCTTAAAAGACCTTTTCTGCTGTAGAAATGTTGAGATTTTAGAGGGAAAGTGCATCTGTGTGTTACTCATCTCATCAGCTCATGGGAACCACAAATAAAAACACTGCTTCCCGTGAGTGCAGTAGCTGTGATGTGGTTTGGGAGTAGCCAGTGCTTTGTCCCTCATTTGCTAGGTTGTGCTCAGAGACTGCCTGTGAGTTCTGGCAGTATTTGGAAGTGTATTGGAAGCAGGCAGATGAGCCTGTGGCATGGGCACGTTGTCAAGGGCAGCTGGAAAGGAACAACTTGAAATCTGCATCAAGGTAGACTTAACATTTCTGGGGAGAAGCACTCCTGGGAGCCTTGACTGATCCCCCTGGGAAGTCCAGTGGTGATGGATGTAGAACCACAATGCTGCCTCTCGTGGCTTTGCAGACTGGAGGCATGCATTAAATCCCCAGAGGATAGCAGAGACTTTTTCTCTAAATGTTTTATAAACTTTTTCTACATATCAAGGACTCCGATGGAATAAGCTCAGTTCAGCATTCAAAAACTGAATATTGAGTTGCTGGTTTCTGTGTGAAAGAGATGAGCTAAACAGTCCCTGGATAAAGTAACCTATATGTGGATTAAAAGGCAGAAGAGTTTTTCCCTGAGCATTTTTGGGAAAGCCTTTATTGCTAAGTGTCAGGGTTTAACACTGGCCCGGCAATTAAACCGAGTGACAGCTGCTCTCTATTAATCTCTCTCTCCTCCCTGATAAGAAAGGAGAGAGAATAAGGGAGAGAGACTTATGGGTTGGAAACTAAACTACACAACTTTAATGAAACAGTAATGATAAATAGGAAAAATTAATAAATCTATACAAATATACAAGAAAATGGATACCACGTTCCTCCCCCTTTTCCCCCAGTAGCTCTCATGTCACCCCCGAGGCTGCAGGGCAGCCCTGGGAAAGTCCAGGCTGGACTCCTGGGGTCAGCAGCAGTTGGGAGCTGGAGGCAGGAACACACAGATTCAGGCTGGGATGGATCAGGAGCACAGGCAGAGGAAGGGATGGAATCCTCCCAGGATGCTGAGTGAAGGAAAGGGAAGCAGGAAAGGCAGGAAGGGCAGGCAGCTGGAAGCGTGGCTTGGCCCTCATGATGCCTCAAATTTATCCCGAGTATGAGGTGTATGGGATGGAATCCTGTGTTTGGTCAGTTCTGGCATCTCTCTTGTCCCTTCCTCCCCAAAGGAGGCTGCAGGTGGGACCTCTTTATTCCTTCTGGAGGGTAAAATGTTCCTCAGAGCTGAGCAGTGGCCTTGGCTCTGCACACCAGGCTCTGGCTGGAACTCTAAACATCAGTGTTATCAGTCCTAGAAGAACACACTGCCTGAGAAACTGGCTGTTAATTTCAGCAAGTGCAGCTACTTACAGGAGACTTAACTAAAAGCAAAAGTAGAAGACAGAAAATCACCTTTATCCTGGCCCAAACCAGGACACTAAGTTTCCCCATGACTTCACATGTACTCAGTCAATGTGATTAATCTTTGGTAGAAATGCATTGGTTGTGCATAGAAGTGAACTTAATCTAGGAGACTTTTTTTTACTGTTTCTGCCTCTTGAAAGATGAAAGATATTTTCTCAGGTCTTGTTTCTGACTTTAAAAACTAGCAATCAAAAATGGTAGTGGGAAGACAAAATATAGATTAAAGAATTTTTAACATTTTTTGTACTGGTTGAATCTCCACTGTCCTCAATATCAAAGATGGGCAAATAGCTGTGAGAGACTGCAAGGCTGGGACAGTTGTCCTTTTGCTGCTGGTTTTATTCACCCTGGGTGTGATAATCTCCTGATGGAAGTCCACAGAACTGTGCACTGGCAAGAGCATGTTGCAATTAATGGGCTGGTTTTATCAGGGATTACTGCTGCAAACTACACACCAGTTTTAACTGCATATCCAAAACCTGAGATACCGTATGCCCTGTGAGAGCTGGGATTCTGGTGCCTGCATCCCTTGAATCATAGAATCATAGAATGGGCTGGGTTGGAAGGGACCTCAGAGCTCATCAAGTCCAACCCTTGATCCACTCCCACTGCAGTTCCCAGCCCATGGCACTGAGTGCCACATCCAGGCTCTTTTGAAATATCTCCAGGGATGGAGAATCCACCCCTTCCCTGGGCAGCCCATTCCAAGGGCTGATCACCCTCTCCGGAAAGAAATTCTTTCTAATGTCCAACCTAAACCTCCCCTGGCACAACTTGAGACCTCTTGTGCCCTCTTGTCTTGCTGAGAGTTGCCTGGGAAAAGAGCCCAACCCCCCCCTGGCTCCAACCTCCTTTCAGGGAGTTGGAGAGAGTGATGAGGTCTCCCCTGAGCCTCCTCTTCTCCAGCCTCAACACCCCCAGCTCCCTCAGCCTCTCCTCATAGGATCTGTGCTCCAGTCCCTTCACCAGCAGGGTCAGGCACTCAGACCACAGGCACTTAGCCCTTTCTGAAAGTCTGGCATCTACGTGAAGTCAAAACAATTGAAGATCCCAGGCTGCAGGGTGGTGGGGTTTTCTGTGGGTTTTTTTGATTGAAAAAGTAGGCCTGGAGCTCCATATCGATCAATCATTATTCTAATTGTTCATTTCTATTATGGTGGGAATCATTCCGAATCCTAGAGTTCCTGGGAGTAAATCATTTGGAAATGCTGCCCATTATAAAATTTAATTTTAAATCTATATTAAATAGATTTAGAAAGGCAAGCTTTGCAATCTAGTAACGTAACATTATGCTGCCTCACAGAGGCTCAGATTTTGGGTCCTGAGCTGGGAGTGCTGTGCAGGCAATGCTTTGGCTCCTGAGTGGGACAGTGAGGCTGCCACAGACACCTTTTGGGTGACCCAGCTTTGATCCAGAGCTTGCTGAGAGGTCCATCCAGCTGCCTTGGATGGAGAGGGGTTATGGGGTACCATCTGCTGTGAAAGGAGGCTTCCAGAGGGCTGATCCCATCTCGGGAGCAGGGGAAGGGGTGCGAGATGGCAGAGGGGTGGCACAGGCTGGAAAGGCATGGGAGCCAGGATGCTGGACCAATCTTTTTTTTTTTTCTTTTTTTTCTTTTTTTTCTTCTTTCAGATGGCAGAGAAGAGGGGAAAGGAAAGCAAAACTGCATTTGGAGGCCCAGTTGTCAGCTCTTTATATCAAGAAGAAACAATCAGGTGATTATCCGTGAAAGAATTCAGTTAAAAACATTATTTTTGTAATGTCACTTTGTTAAGCTTTTTTTTTTAATATTGCACAAGTGTGGTGGCAACTACAACAGAATAATAAATGACAGGAAAGAACTTTTCAGGTCCATAATCATTTAAATCAATAACTGCCTGTATCATTGCCAGGTAGTAACCTTTTGCTAGCACAGAGATGTGGGGGAAGGGCAAGGCTTCCCATATTTTAGTTACATGACTAAGAAAAGGCAATATTGGAGATTTTTAATAGAAAACCATTCAGACACTGCCTTTACACTGCCTTTTTTCACTTAGTTATTTCTTTACCAATACATTCATTAAGGGTTGTTCAGTGAAGGTTTTTATGTTAGACAGTGTTGGCCTTCAGGGAGAGTTTATGCCTTATATGAAATTAATTTTTTCTAGCTTCTGCAGCTAGCATAGTAGAAATGCATTTACTGAACTAGAATGGCTGCTTTTTAAAAACTGTCAAGGTGCAAATAGTAAGTGGCATTAGCTACTGAATAAGGACAGCTGGTTTTTGGTTTGGTTTTTTTGGTTGGTTGGTTGGTTGGGGTTTTTTTACTGTTCCAGACTACTCATCATGGGTGTAATATTAACTCCAATGCTGATATGATTGCCTGGAGGATGTTTCAGAATAGGGTGTCGGATTTTTAGTCAAAGGAAGACTAAATTTCTGAGCAGTGTTTGCTGTCATGTTGCAGTCACCCATTTATGTGGATGTGATCCCATTTCATTGAAAGATAAACGCTGCTTTCTCAACACAGAGCCTCCCAAGGTTGCTGAGAACTTTCCTGAAGTGTCAGAACTCTTAGCACAGCATTTTTTTTTTGACTTGTCGCAAACCAATGAAAAATAAATCTTGAGCTCCAAAGCTCCAAACCCTTTGCAGTGGAGCTGGGGTGGAAGTGGATGCAACTGTTCTGTGTAAGCAAATGAGGTCGCAGCTCTGCGCTGCGGGCACTTCCCCCAGCACTGCAATCCACTTTGTAGTGAGATGGAACACTTGGCCAGGAGTAGCCTTCTCTACCTTGCACAGGGAGCCAGCACAGTCAGGTGTGACCTTGGTTTAACGTGCTGTTTGAGGAATAGCACTTCTGCTAGCCACAAGCTCCTTTTTCTTCCCTGCTGTGTCAGTGTAGGTCTCAGCCAACATCTTTGGTCTCACAGTTTGACTTTGTGGTTCAAATCCTGCTCAAGTTTTTCTAGGAGTGGAACCAATCAGTGCTGCCCAGTGTTGAGTGATGTATGGGATCTGTGCTCACTACCTGCTGTGCTTTCAGAGGTGCTGCCTGTGCCCCTTCCTAGTTATGAAATACAGCACAGTATATAGGAAAACAGATTTTGCTCTGGTTGGCTTGATAGTCTAGATCTCCTTGTTGTTTTTTTTTTTAATTTCCCTGAACATGACGTGTTTAGGACTTGAACTACAGCTCTGAGTGCTTTTTTCCCCAACGTACTGTGGGGAAAATAGAATCACAGAATGGTTTGTGTTGGAAGGGGCTTTAAAGATCAGCTGGTTCCAGCCCCCTGGCAATGGGCAGGGACACCTCCCACTAGATCAGGTTGCTCGAGGCCTTGGAACAGTTCCATGGAGGGGGCATCCACAGCTTCCCTGGGCAACCTGTTCCAGTTCTGTAAACAAGAATTTCCTCCTAATCTCCCCTCTTTAAGTTTGAAACCATTTTCCCTTGTCCTCTCACTACACACCCATGTCCAAAGCCCTCCCCCAGCTTTCTTGTAGCCCCTTCAAATATTGGAAGGTTGCTCTGAGCTCACCTGGGAGCTTCCTCTTCTCCAGGCTGAACAACCCCAATCCCTCAGCCTGGCTTCCCAGGGAGGTGCTCAGCCCTCTGAGCATTTCAGTGGCTCTGCTCTGGACATGCTCAAGGAGCTCTCTGTCTTTATGTTGGGGGACTGTGGGCAGAGGTAGTCTCTGATACAGCTGGGATAAGGTGGCTCTGCTGAAAGTGAGTTAAATGAAGTCTCCTGACTGATGGCAGAATGGAAACTCATGTTAGCACATAACTCATGTTAGGAAACTTAGCACAGTTTGGCTCACAGGCTTCAGTGTCTTCAGTTGCAAGAAAGGAAATGAGCTGGTGTCAGATCTCACCTGCCTTCAGCTTCCTCAGTGCAGTTGCCTGTGTAGCATGCCTTTTGCCTACTGCTTATGTTCTTACTAGAAGAGGGAATAAATGTGTGCAAGTATAGGGACATTTCTAATGGTGATAGTTAAAACAGTCAAAGCATAGCCCTAAACACCAAAATGTCACAGGTACCAAATCTGCAAGCACATAAGCTGTAGAAGGATGACTCTAGGCATTCAACTTGGCATCCAAGTTTATCCAGAGCATGGGGTGAATTGTTTTGATATTAAACGCACTCACCTCAGAAAGGTGACTTTTTTAAAGCTGTGAGTGGTTACTTACAAGAACATAAGATTAGCATTCAGTAATACCTCACTGGTTTTGTAAGTACAATGTAGGCTTAAAAAAAAAAAAGGCGTTTTCTACAGAGAAAGAGAATGAAAATACTTAGGGGAAAGAAAATTTAATGGCTTGAGCCAGTATAAACTGAAACACCTGTAAGTCCTGAGCAGAAAGTTCAGTGTGTTCGCTACCTTGAAACCTAAGATCTGAGGAACTTTGATGCAGACTCTGTTATTGAGTCAGTGGTGGCCTTACTGAAGCTTTCCAACAACCTCACAGAAGTTGGAATATAAATCAAACCACTTTTCAGGGCTGTTGATAGGATAAATACTTCCTAGTTAGAGGATCATTTTAAGGAAGTCCAGAATAAGCAAAAAAACCGAACCAAACCTTGTGTAGTAAGAACTAAAACTCCAAGTCCTCATCAGCCCTGGGTTCTGACAGAGTTCTGAAAGCAATTTCTGAGCAGGCATTACTCTGCCAAACACAGCCTACTGGATGCCCTTTAGGATTCTGCTGATGCACAGGCAGGGGAAGGCTGTGTAATTTATCTGGGGCCCGGCAACCTTGCCTTGCACCAGGCCACAGGCAAGAATGCAAGTGCAGAATGTTGAAGGTTCACCTAAGCAGGTTCACTTATTTTACTCTTACCAGAAGCTTTTGAACAGTTGATCAAATGAGGGACCCTCCCCCAGGCTGCTCTGTATAAGAGGAAGAAGATTTTGTTTTAAATAGTGTAAAGCACTAATTTACCATCAGCAGTAAATCACCGAGCAAATTAGCAATGCTGTTGCAGGTCTGAAATTATGCATAAATAGAGCTTACATTCCCTTTGTGGAATGAAATAGTTGGGGTTTAAGGTAAATGTTGGATGAAGTGGAGTTAACATACCTTACCCTGAAGTCTGGTGGATCAGAAGCAGGAGGAACTGGGATAGTGCCAGGGCTGATTTTTGCCATATCACTAATTATCTCAAATGTTTCTGCTCTGGGAACAAGATAGAAAAATGGTTACTCTGGCTCACAGAAGTGCATTGCACTGGTTCCAAATAGATTCGAGAGCATCCATAGAAACAGGTTATACCAATCTGATTAAATCAATTTAGAAGGAGATTTGGTTAAATCTGTGCAATTTGTGTGTTCATAGATCAATCCTCAAATCAGGAGAAGGTCTCTTGAGCTAATGAGGCGTAGCAGTTATTTACTTTGGGGTGCTGGGCACTGGTCATCAATTAGGAGTCATTAATAAACTCTGGCAATAAAGAGCTCAAGTACCCCCAGTGACTAATGGGGAACAGTTGCAGAATGTATTAGCATAGTGCTCTGCCTCTGTGTTTCTCTGCAAATCACTTATCTCACTTTGGGCATTACATAAAAATAATGCTTGCTGGTGACTGATGGTGGGACTTGGAGGTTCCCTTCCAAGGGAAGGGGAGGGATTGAGAAAATATCTGTGATTTCAGGCTGGGTGTAGTGGTGGGTTTGGTTTTTTTTTTTTTACTGCTACATCCAGCTTTTTATTTCTTTTCTGGTCTTATTACCAGAACAAGAGCAGTAGTAGTTGAGGTCTTTCATGATCAAATAGCTATAATTACAGTATCACAAACCTGGGAAATGAGCAGTGAGATGAGGTTGACTGATGTGTTACCAATATAAATCTAATCTAAGGCACAAGCTGGGGGAGATGCCCAAAATACCATAGCATCAGAAATTCAACTTCAAAGCTATTTTAAAATTTTTTAATTTTTTTTAACCGGGGCGAGGAGGAAGCAGTTTATTAGCATTTTCAGCAAACAAAAGCATTGACTTGGCAGACAAGGATGTGAAATAGTGTTGCCAAATGTCCTTGTCCCTTTCCTCTTCCACTGGAGGAGCCATCCTGCCCTCTAGCACGGGCTGCTTGGGCACAGCCTCGGGGTGCCGGGGTGGGCACAGCACCCACCACCAGCCATGGAGACATCTGAGCTGTGCCTGGCACTGCAGCCATCCCCAGGGCTGCTGGAGAAGCCCTTTCCTGATGGAAACTTCCACCCTTAATGCTTGGGAGTGGCCCTAGTGATGAGCAGGGCTGTGTTTAGGATGGAGGTGTGGAGTGGGCACCCCTCGTGCTCGGGAGCCCTCCTGATGCTGTGTAATCTATCAGAATTGTATTAATCCCACTAACACAGCCACCATCTGGCCCCGCTGCCAGCCCGGCTCGCGCGAGCCCCCGTGATGGATGGCCTCAGGAATTGATTAGTTGTTGTGGGAGACAAATGAACTGTTTTGGCAGAAAATACCAGAGGTCACTGCGTGTGGTCAGGCACAAAGGCTGCTGAATTTTAAAGAGCTGTTTCCAGCATCCGTTGCAAGGATGCCACTTCAAAGCAGTGGCAGTGGCTTTTGAGATGAGCCCAAGCACTCCAGAGCACGGTCGGGGTTTTGTTCTCTCCCTCCATCCCCTATTTGAGGAACACCAACTACGGAAATGGCCACAGAACCGCGGAGATGTGGGGGGTGACGTGGTTGCCATGAGGCCCTGTGTGAGTTTGGGTGGCTGCGCTGTGGATGTCTGCTGCTCCCAGACCTGGGCTCTGCACTCCCAAACCGACAAGGCCAAGGCTGGGCTCTGCAATCCCAGTGGAAGAGCTGTGGAAGCAATCCCAGTGGAAGAGCTGTGGAAGCAATCCCAGTGGAAGAGCTTTCCTGGTGGTGTAGAGCCCAAGCTGCCCCCAGCGTGCTCAGCCGTGCCGCGTCTCAAACAAAACACGTGCGGGTCCAGGCAGCTGGGGTTTGGGTGGTTTGTTTTGTTTTTTTTTTTCAGGTCAGCATCATTTAGAAATGGAGGCTCTTCTGGTGATGTTTAGCAGGCAAGCCCCTGACTTCATGATGATTGCCAAGTTTATTGCTCCCCCCCCCTTTTTCATGTCCCCAGAGCGCTGACCCGTGGGGCTTTGCTTTGTTGTGCAAAGGGGCGGCTGGGCTCAGGCCTGCCTTCCCTTTGGGAGAGCTCATCCTTCTGCCCAGCTCCTGTTTGGGTTTTCATGGCTGCCTCCCCTCTGGTGCTGCTGCTAATCTCCTGAAGTGGCTGCGTGGTGGGTGGGGAATTGGCTGACACATGTCTGCTATGTCCCTGCTGCTCCCGGGGGACGGCACGCGAGTGTGCGGCAAGTGGGCAACACTTCCCCCGGGATGGCCTGCTGGTGCAAAATAAACTTGAGTTATGGATTTATTCAGCTTGTAAAACCTCAGCTGGCATAAATAATTGAGAAAGCAAAGGTTTGTCTGTGGTGCATACCTCAGGGACCCGCTCCTGCCTCCCTCCCTCCCACCACCCTTTCTTATGAAAATGATCCCAGTTGCACTGATAGATAATAACAACACCAAGCAATTAAAAGCTATGGGTGGCTGGAGAGAGGAGAAAAGGTTCAGTTAATGAGCTTTTCCTCTTCCTGTGCCCAGGAGAGCCTCAGAAGTGACGAGGCGATTAAAGCGAAGAGATAATTATAGATTATGTGAAAATGGGTCCCTTGGGAGGCCGAGGGCCTTGACATAAACACTGAGTGTTTGAGAGCATCTCTCGGCTCCTCGCTCCGCTCCGCCGCGCTCCCTCTCGCTCGGCAGCCCCGTGCCAAGCAGAGGGGTGAAGCCACCTGTTAGCAGCAGCCAGGGCCACTGGGACAGGGCTCGGACCAGCCCCAGAAAAAGGGGAGAGGATACCCAAAGTAGCACCCGATGGCAGCCCTCTGCCCAGAGCTTTGTGCTGGAGGTAACCTGCGAGGGGGAGGGGGAAGGGCATGGGACAATTTGGGAGCTGCTCTCTGTGTGAGGACAGAATATCTGAATTTTGGGTCTCTTCTGTGCTCCTTTTTAATGGTAGTCTCAGTGGCTCTTTCAAAAGCAAGGAGGTTTGCAGCACTGCATGTAAGAAGTGGGGGCTGGTTAAGCTGGGTAACCAGTGGCAGATCTTTTCCACAAACCATTTATAAACTGGGCTCAAGACGTGCATTTTGGACATGGAAGAAGGCTTGTGAAGCCTTCCAAGCTTGGGAAGAGGTGGCTTGGTTTAGCTCCTTCTATGTCCTTCTGTTCAAGGGTAGAGAGAAATGCCCATGTGTTACCTGAAGGCAACAGGTATGCTTCAGCTCAACCTTAAATCAGAGTTGGCATCTCTTTTGGGGACGAGGGAGAACAGAAAAAATGAACCTTGGGGGTTGGGTGTTGGCTTTTTTGGGTGGGAGAGTGGACGACAGATAAACCCTTGTGGCCAGGAAGTACACGTTCACTGCCTTTGCTGACTGTCAAGTGGTTCCTGACTTGAAGACTCCTTTTTAGCTCAAAAAAGAGAGCTGGTGCTTGGGTATCACAGTCTGACATGGAAACCAACTCATATCCAGGTCTTTCTTTTAGCTACAGTTATTAAATAACTGTGCACGTCTCCATCAGGTTGAGTTTCATGGTCTTTCCCATCTGTCTGTGTCTTGAATGCTCTACTTAAATTGAGATTTTTCTGAAAATTCCAGCAGAAATGCTATGGGCTCTCCCTGCCATAAGACCAGCTGAGTAATTTCTGTGCAGTGTTACTTACTTTTGTATTACTGGTGTGCTCCTGTCTAGTTTTAGGCTGTTTCTATCTGTTTCTGGGCCTTGTGTCAGACTCTTACCAGTTTTATGTGAACTACAAATTCTGATAAAATTGCTGCATCCTTTTTGTTGTAGCCACTACCATGGAGAGATTATTCAGGATGTGCACAAACACATGAGAAATAAAGCTGCTGGGGGGGGTGGGGGCAGGGACCTGAGTTGCCAGGTTTTCAAGCTGTGTTTCTTATTTGTCCTGTATGGCTTCAAATGCAAAATAAGCAAATAACAATAACTTGTCTTGATTCCATTCACACCATTCAAGTGAAGGATTTGCCCTAGTATGTGGTCCCTCCAAAAATCTGGTTTTAACTCTTCTGAACTCTTATCTCAGTTTCTCTTTCTGGTTTTGACATGTCACTGGATCAAATTGTTTAAAGTGCCTGGGGTGCAGCTTCACAGGACTACTTAGTTTGCAGGGAGAGTGTCTTTGCTCCAACTGCATGGACTTTCCTCACACCTATCTGGCAAAGGACTCATTTCTTCTTGTTAATATTTGTAGAAAAGTTGGAGATAATATATGCTACGTTTTAAGAGGGCATCAGGGGCAGAGGAATGGTTTAAAGCTTGAGAAATAAATGCAGAGTAGAAAGACAAAATTTCCCAAAACCTTATCTTCAGGTGAGGAAATGGCTATTCTGGATTAATTCCATTGTGGAGTCTTCTGAAAGAAAAGTGGTTTTTTGGAAGGGGGATGCATACAGCATTTGCAGAGGTGGTTATTCCAGAAAAGCTAAATCATATCCAAAGAGCTGTGTCAGGTCATTTCCCACTTAGACACAAATATCCTCAGGAACAGATTAGAAGCCTTGTCTGGAGGCTGCAGGAGAAAGATGGTCTGGTTTTGGTGTGCCAGTGTCGAGGTACAGCCCCTGCAGCAGGCTCCCTGGGGTGATTCTTCATCACTCCCATGTGCCAGGTCCAGCAGGGCTCTGTGGCACAGGGAAATCCCACTGCCTGGGCTGACCAGGAGGGCACAACCTGAGCTCATGGTTGCAACACAGCAAATCATCCAGGAGGGTGCCTGTGGGCTTCCCTAGCAAGGAGAGACTGGGCTCTACTTTAGTGTTGTGGAAGAAAGGGATCTGTAATAAGTGTGTGAAGTGGGGAAAGAACCAAGTTCCTGCACAGTGCTGTCTGAATAGCAGCTTCAGCCAAAAGGCTGCTTTCAGCAGCCAAGGGGGTTTTTGGGAGGTTGGACTAACAAGGCAGGACTAGAGGGACTTCCCAGCATATCAAATCAGCCCTTGATAGTGGGGGCAGGCATGTCTCATAACCTCCATCATGAATCTGTCAAGTTCTGTCTCAAGCAATATAAGCTTTTGCCTTTTCTTTTTTCTCCAGTTTTCAAGTTGCATCTAAAGCATTTAGCAGTGTAGTTCCCTGGAGCTTGTGTAGTGTACAGACAAGACCTCCAGCAAGTAAGTTCATGAGAGACTGGTTAAGAAACTGGAAGACTTCTGTAATGTTCCTGTGCCTACCACAGGGTGTGAAATCTTGAGCACCATCCAGCTCTTCACCAGAAAAGTGCAAGTCAGCTATGAGCAACAACTGTTTGTGTGCAAAGAGGAGGGATGATGTGCAGGACAATAGTGCTAGTAAGGCAGTGTGAGAGAGAGGTCAGAGGACTTCTTTGGAGAAATCAGCACTTTACTGCAGGAGCTGAATACCAGCACTTTTTTTCCTCACATTTTACTGGCACCGAGGTAGGAAATGGATGCTTGAGGCCTGAAGAACAGAGTGTAACTTAGTAAGCCAGGTGTATAATAACAAGGCTGGAAGTCAAAGTTGTGTCATGGAGCTCTACCTGTCCTGATGAGAGCAATAGAAGTGGTCTTGGTGACATTCTTTTCATATTTCTTGGGACTACTGGTCCAAGAGCATCACTTTCCTTGTAAGCCATTGCTCAAATGCAAATAACATTTAGGTTTTACTTTTTCTTGCTCTGTTCCTCAGCCTGTGAGGTTCAAGAGCAGTGCAGATGAATGGGAGGAGAACTGTTGCCTTTTAGCACCAGGCAATCAGTTCTCCTTGTGCTGTCTGGGGTCATTGTGGAGGCTGTTCTCTTCTGCCTCAAAGACCCACAGCAGAACAACCACTCAAATGGGTCTGACCTGCTCCAGCAACCTCCTGTTTGTCTGAGGAATTTTTGTGTGAGGCTGTCAGCTCAAATTTCTGCTGAACATCCAGCCTGTCTTCAGTTGATTGAAAACTGGGGACATCATGGGAGGCAACTACGTTGTGTTTAACTCTTGTGAAGCTGCCAAGTCCTGTAGTAATGCTGATGGGTTAATTTGAGTGGCAGTTTTCATCTGGAAACCAGGAAGGGAGGGTACTATGTAGGTTTTTGGTTTGCTTTTGGAGAACCAAAGATCTCTTTTCACTTGTGTCAGTGTACCCATGCCTAAAGGTACTGTTGTAAAGGTGCCTTGTGCTACTAGGGCATAGCCCCCATTCCACAGGGAAACTGGCTGTGTTGGAATAAATAAGTGTCCACTGGCAACCAACATGGATGGAAGGAGAGTTACACTTTCCTAGCAATAGTAACTTGCCAGCATTAGATGTGTGAGTGGAAAGCTGCACAACAAAATAAAAATATCTTGGTTCTGTGCTTAAGATTCCTCACGTGTGCTTTGGTAACTGCCACAAAGCTCCAGTCACTCACACAAAGCTCTTTTGTAATATTTATGGATCTGTGAAGTGTCGTAACTTCATTAGAGGTTCTCTTTAGATGGCAAAAAGACAAGTTTTGAGGTGTTTGAAGCCAAGGTACTTCTTTTAGCCCTAGAATCAGCTATAGGTGTAACTCAGGTGCCTGTGACACCAAAACTTGTTGGGCTTTTTGCCTGCAAGCAGGGCTGAGGGAGCACAGTGTGATATCCTGGCACAGGTCCCTCTGCATACACCAGCCTGGTGCTCTGAGCAGAGGTCACTATCAAGCTTTGTTTTAAGACTGTCAGCCCAAAAAGGAGGAGTGCAACTAGGTCACGTAGAGGCTGGTAAATAATAATAAAAAAAAAAAAGCCTAAACCCTGTTGTCAGATTCCAAGGTGAATCCAGGGATTCACAAATCCCTGAACAATTACTTACTGGAGAGTAATTGTCAGTAATGTCAGGCATCTGTCTTAAAGCCACACAATAAAGTCCTTGTCCACTCTTGGCCCCCTCACCCACAGAATGCTAAGTTGTAGAGCTTGTCCTTTAGAGAGGTCAAGGACTGAAAAGCAGAACAGGGTGGAAGAACAACTTGGAGAAAATGCCAGATAAATATGCTAATCTGGATGCAGCCTCTAGCTACAGAAATCTTTAAGTTTCTCTACTGAGTTTCCTGGGCAGATCTAACCCAGGACAGTTACCTGTGCATGTGTCCTGTTTCTTCTGCTTTTTTCTCCAAGCCACTGTCCTGTCTGAGCTGGAGGGCATTGGAAGGGGCCTTTGAACTGACCTACAGTGGCTCTATAGCAGGGAAAAGAGCAGCATAAGACTTTTATCTTCTGTGGGACTGCAGTGCTTTATTCCATGGCTTGAATGTGTTTGCTAACTGTACAGACATTCTGTGCCAGCGTGCAGGAGTAACCTGACTTCTGTCCTGCCATAATATTGTTAAGAAACCCTTTGTTTTCTAAGAAACAAGTGTCTTCTGTCTCTCACCTTGGAAAAATGTATTACTCTGCATGTGCAATACCAGGCTTGTGTTTCTGTCTAGTGATACTACTGAAATGTGTGTATGGCCTCTGCAGTAACACAATGATTCTTCTTTTTGTTTCCTGAACAGGGAAGAGGACAAGAACATTTTTGATTACTGCAGAGAAAACAACATTGACTATGTAACCAAAGCCATTCGATCAAAAAAAGTGGATGTGAATGTCACAGATGAGGAGGTATGAGGAAAAAAGATAAAGGCTATCAATCTTTTAACTGTTTGACTTATTAATTCAGTGCCACATCTTTTAAAAATTCCATTTAGGATTGTTTCAACAAGGTACTGCAACAGCTGGGCAACCATGTACTGATTGAAACAGGGATCATCTGTTTGAAATTAGCTTTCCATTGGATTTCAGGTAGCGTGGATGTACTCACTGTGATGCTTTAGGATATCACAAACTTTCTATGTGTTTGGGGTTTTTTTTCTGTGTTTGCATCGTTCAGTCTTCCTCTGTTCATCAGGCTCAAAACACCATTTTCCATAGGGAGATAATATGGACATTGCTACAAACCTCAAGAAAAAGATAAGCATTTGGAATTGTGAATCGTTCCTTTTCTTGGTAAAAGTAAACACCTGGTGTGGACAATTTCCTGCTCATCCATCAGGAAATGTCACAGTACCAGCTTTACCCCCTTGGTTTCCATGCTTGCCTGCTGCCAGCCAGCCCTGCTCCTGCCCATCAGATGCAGAGCTACTTCCCAGCACATTGTTTTGGTGAACAGATGAAGTGCTTACACATTCATAGACTGAGACGCCACAAATTCAGTTGGGTTCTTCTGTAGCTCTAAGCAGATTTCTGCCCTCTGAGCCATGACAGCCCCGGCTGGGGCTCTGAATGCTGATGGCAGGTCCTTTTATTATTAATCAGGAATTCGTGTGAATTAATTTTCAGAGAAGAGAAGGGAGGGCGTTCACGATCAGGGTTGGAATTTCACATCATAAATTCAATGAACTGAAACTGTCGTGTGCCACATGGCTGCTGAAACAGGGCTGTTACTGAGCTCCTTCCCTCCTTCTGCCACTCACAGAAGTAGATGTCCAGGGCAGCCCCACAGAACATGGCTGGAGTCCTTTCATTAATCAAAGCTGATTTGGGGATCACACACTTGAAATAAGTGTATAGTAACATCAGGTTGGTAGTGCTTCATTTCTACTGGCAAGGTGATCTTTCATGGTCAGCAGGGCTCAGAAGCTTGTATCTTCTTTTTGTGTTCAAGCAGCAAATGTGCAAACATTAAAAAAAAAAAAATCCAAATAGCCTGATCTGAAAGCTGCCAGGTGCCATCCTCTTTGGGAATGACCACAAGTCTAAGACCTGTTTCTGAACTAGTGGGTACCAGCACGTGGCTCTTGCAGAACATGGAGTTGCTTCAGTACAGACAGGAGCTGAAAAGCCAGCTGCCTGTGGAGGGCTAGTGGGAGGATTCCCACTGGTGCAGAGTTCCCCCATAGTTAAATTCTCCCAGCCTTGATGATTTTGGGTTCATTTGGCAAGTGCTCAAACAGGAGGTAAGAACACTTGTTGGTTTGGTTTTGTTTGGTTTTTTTTGAGGGGTGTGCAGGAGGTTGGGCAAGTGTTTGCTTCCTTAGGTTTGAGGAAAATTGTTGGGGAAAAAAAGTCTTAAAAAAGCTATCCAGGAAGAAAAGTCTGAAAAGTATTAATTTCATGTTGTGTAAAGAGCTGAAACCATTAACAGTGTTGCTCAGTATCTGAAAGTGTTCTTCACAATCTAGAGGGCAGCTTATTTTCCAATATCATGCAGGTTGATTGGAGTTTTAGAACACATTTTAGACAGGAAATAACTGATCCTGAGCCCTCGATGGAGTGAAGTGTATGCAAGCATAATTGTATCATTTTTATTAGCTATTTTACTGTTACTTTACAAATACAGCCTGCTGTATCCAAAAGATGCCTCTCCCAGCCCTCTGAATGTAGCTGTCACACTGTCAATCCTAGATTTAAATGCATACAAATTTAAAATGGCAGCAGGGATGCATGCAAACTGTTAACTTGTCATGAAGCAAAATCTACTGAGGCACCAGGTAGTCTCATACTAAACTGCAAAGGCATTAGGCTCAGCCTTTCCTGGTACAATAAAAACTTGTCTGAGGTTGCAAGGTGTTTAGATTTTATTTCTGTGTCACGGGTTGTACTGTATTTAATTTTATTCCCCCCATTTTGTGCAAACCTGAAATAAGTTCAAAAGGAAAAAAGAAATCAAGAATAAAAACATAAAATGGGGACAAGCCAGCTTACTTGAATCAAATGGATTTCAGAAAGGGTGACAGTTTAGGTAGATGCACTTGGCAACTTCCAACAAACAAGTGGTCTCCTCCCCACAGGAAAGAAAGGTCTCCACATACAGCATTTGAGCCAACATACCTGCTAACAGTTTGAATATAATAAACTTCAATTTAGAATTAAACAAAGAATCTAACGACAGTAATCATGTGCAAGTTTCCATTTACTGTGTCTAAATTGCCCAGAGTTCAAGGGAATAGCCTGCATTCACTCAGAAGGAGTAGCACAGACTAAAACAACTTGTTTCTCTTGCATGTGTCAGCAAGACTAATGAAATAAAAAATGACCTCTGGCTGTGAAGTCACTGCAGGCACATCCTGGTAGTGTAGATTGCTTGTTGCCTTTTTCAGAGCAGTATTCCTTCAGCTTCTTAACAAACCAGAAACCACTCAAAAGGCCTGGGCAAGTTGCTTTTGTAATTTGTGCCAAGGACTGGGGAGGTTGTACAAAGAGAAGGTTTTTTTAGTTGTTGGAGGAATCCCAGTAAACAAACATGCTACCTGCGTGCAGTGGTTAAGCCCTTGCCAAAACTTTAATGAAAGGCTTCTGAAATGCTGCTTGCTTAGTCCCTGACCCTCGTGCTTCTGAGACAGCAAGTGCCAAACTGGTGCCAGCTTGCCAAGGAAAGAATGGGGGGAAAAAAGTTGCTTTGAAGAAGGATCAGATCCTTCTGGATGGAGATGCTTACTCCCATTAGAAAAACTCCCCCCAAATGTTTCAGGACTATGAAAGTGACTGACTTCTGAATCAAATCTGAAGTTTACTGGTATATTTGCAACAATGTCCCTTCTATTCAGTTTTTACTACCAGGGGGACATTTAGACATTTATATATTTATATATATTTATTTTTAATGGCTGGTAATGAAAACACTTGCCACAGGTTAGAGTGGCTCTCATAGCTATACAGCCATTACAGCTGCAAGCATCATGCCTAGAAGTACAACTTAATATTGTAGCACAGCCATTCAGTTTGGCTTTGCTCTCCTTTCTCAGTGCTGGCTAATTGATGTGGAAATCATTCCCATCCATTTCTCTGCTGAGACTCAGTCTATCTGAGACAAATCCCTGTCCTGTGCTTTGTTTGTGAACACCCTGTGACTTGGCACCGAGCAAAATTGATGTGCCCTTGGCTTGAGAAGCTGCTGCAGGAGCTGGCCAAGCTGGCAGCAGTTATCCAAGCAAAGCACAGAAGATTTAAGAGCCAGGATTAGTGCACTGGTGCTATTTTTATTCTTTTTTTTTTTTTTTATTAAATACTTCAAGGGCCGGGGAAAATGCATCCTCTCAATTTCTGCAACAACTGTTGTGTGTTGGAGTGGCACGAAGGGGAGTGCCTTGATGTTTGCTTGTGTTTGTCCTCACTACTGCAGTGCTTACCTGTACAAAATTATTGGTGTAGCTGTGAGTCTCACTGCTCAGTGAAATAATCACATAGGGGGGGGGGTGTTGGGAAAGCCCAGGCTGGGGCTCTGAAGATTTCCATGTTTTTTAAAAACAAACACACTGTATCCTGATATAAAGCACCAGCCATGCATACTAAAGAATTTTTTAATATCCATAGGTGATATCCACACTATACAGAGGTAGAATTCTACGTTTAGTTTATCTTATCTCTAGGGTTTGCTTTAAGGAAGATTTGAGGTAGATGCTGTTGCTGTATGGCTGCCTAAGTACACAAGTGAGAACTCCCAGGTGTTTTAATTTGCCTGATCCTGTGGACCCAATAGTAAATATTATCTTGTTTTAAATATAAGTTCCTTGGTAATGCTTTTTGTTCTACAGGACATAGTTTGGGATTCTTCTGCAACTGAATTTACTTCCATTTCAACTCTTGTGCTCTTGCACAGGAGGTCTCTAAAGTCCCTTAGAGCCTATGTTCAGGGCATCACATGCTGCACATGCTACCACATGATCCTGTGGACCCAATGGTGAATATTATCTTGTTTTAAATATAAGTTCTTTGGTAATGCTTTTTGTTCTACAGGACATAGTTTGGGATTCTTCTGCAAGAGAATTTACTTCCATTTCAGCTCTTGTGCTCTTGCACAGGAGGTCTCTAAAGTCCCTTAGAGCCTATGTTCAGGGCATCACATGCTGCAGGGGTGCAGACATTTCTTGGGTGGAACCTGTCAGCTGTTTAACAGTTCACAGTTACAATGCAGAGCCATTTAAGGCACTAATTGGAAAATACTGTAGCCATTTAGAATTGCTGAGAAAATATATAGGTAAGCAGAGTGCAATTACCCAAAGTGGAATTGGCCCGAGACTTGAAATCCATACTCCTGCAAATAGCACAAGAGGATTTTTAATGACTACAGATGATGAGGCTTCAGTTTCCTCTCTTGGTCAAAAGGCAACACGTGCAGATGAACCATCCCTCCAGTGGCACCTGAAGGGACAGTGCTGCAATACCCCTAAGCTGAGGGAATTACCAGCTCTGTCTCTTCTGAGCTGTTGGGTTTCCTTTCCTGGTCTCAGACATGTTCAGCACCACTCGAATGAGATTCTGCTTGTCCAGAGACACACACAAACCAACACAACAGAGCCACTCATTTGTAATGTGAATTTTGATGTAGAGGCTAGAAATGCCTTTATTTTGCCATGTAATTGCAGAATACACTTGTGTAATTACAGTATTACTCCTCTACACGTACCTAAAGAAACTTAAATCATCTGTTGAAGTGGTTGTTGCTATTGTGCATGTTGTAAATCGTGCATTTTTCTTTTGAAATAAACATCTGTGGCAAAAAAAAAGCTACTTTGTCCGACTGAGGTCTTAAGCCTTAAATAATTACCAGACCAGAGATTAATTAAGGATGCTAAATATGAATTCAAAGTCTTTCCATGTTTACCAATTGTTTTAAATTGTACTCTTCCCTCTTGTAGACTTTGATAGCAGTGTTGAGTGCAAGAACATGAATCATTGGCCTGTGGAAGTTATCAGTGCTTCCATAAAAAGTCTTTGTCAGAATATTCATTCTGATTTGGGGTTAATTAGGATAACATTAAAATTATGTGTTACAAAAATTAATTACCTGCAGGGTCAAAAAGTTAAAGTTAAAAAAAAAAAAACTTAAAAAGCTTAACACCTTGTGTCTGAGGTGGCATTTCCTTACTCAGAAACTTGTCCTGCCTCTGCTGCCCTCCCAAAGAACAGGCAGCAGCAGCAGTGGGAGCTTTGGTTGCAGGTGTCTCCTGCCCCTTCTGCTGCTTTGGCACCATGATCAGGAAATTTGGCTCATGATTCCCATTAGCAGATAAATGAGTTGCTTGTCTTGTTCCCCACTGCACTGTCGAGAGATTTATAACCAGACATGGGCTGGTTTAGCTTATTTCCTCTCTGAAGATCTGCAACTGTTCAGTGTAGCACGCTGGGAAACACAGGTCAGGCTGGCAGTGCCACAGCTTGGGGGATGATTTCTTGGGTATCTGCAGGGTGATTTCCAGGGAATCACATCCAGGTGTGGTCCTAAATCAGGAGAGACTGGTACTGGCACTCAGCCTCAGTTACTAAGTGTACCTAGTGAGCAAAGGGCTTTGGAACCTGCCAGAGCCACTCAGCTTTTGGGGACTTGGCAATTAGGTCACATAGGGCAGCACTGAAAACTTTTACCCATGCTGTGTAAGTCATTGCTCCCAGAAAAGTCAGAGGTGTCAAAAATCCCACATCTGTGTAGCCCAGCAAAGCATGTCACAGCTTCTGCTTTTTGTGATTTGCTGGTTTTCCCTTGTAGAATTTTCACTGGCCTGTGGGTCTGATGCTGAATTAATTTAAAAATTGAACTAAATGTAATTTTTAACATTCTGAAAGCCTAAATCAGGAATTATAATACATTACATACTAATATTTATGTAGCTTTAAAAAAGAAAAAAAGAAAAAAATAAGCCTGTGTTAATTTTGTTATTGGTACTCAATAGCAAGACTGTGATTCTCCTTGCTTTTTATCTGACTTTGTTCATTTTCTCCTGGATGTTGTAGGGTCGGGCTCTGCTCCACTGGGCATGTGACAGAGGACACAAGGAGCTGGTTTCAGTACTGTTACAGCATGCTGCAGATGTTAACAGCCAGGTAAGAAAGGGAAAACAAAAGTTGAATTTAATTGATGTGCTGCCTGACCTCCTGGACAAATGTTTCACTTGAAACTGCTCCTTCAAAACTCTGCAATAAGTTCTCTCAGGGCACTTACTGCAGAGAAGAACATCCAAAAAGGTAACATGGGAACAGCAGCAGAATTTGTTTGTATGAAATACAGAGTCATAATGGGCCTTGTTCAGTTCTGCTGATAATTTTCCCTGCTGTAAAGATTTCTGATCTCCTGGATGTGGCTTCCAACATGATTCAACGTGAAAGAGACCTGGGGGTCCTGGTAGACAAGAAGATGCCCATGAGCCAGCAATGTGCCCTTGTGGCCAAGAAGGCCAATGGCATCCTGGGGTGCATTAGAAAGGGTGTGGTTAGTAGGTCAAGAGAGGTTCTCCTCCCCCTCTATTCTGCATTGGTGAGGCCACACCTGGAGTATTGTGTCCAGTTCTGGGCCCCTCAGTTCAAGAAGGACAGGGAAGTGCTTGAAAGAGTCCAGCGCAGAGCTACTGAGATGATTAAGGGAGTGGAACATCTCCCTTATGAGGAAAGGCTGAGGGAGCTGGGGCTCTTTAGTTTGGAGAAAAGGAGACTGAGGGGTGACCTCATCAATGTTTTCAAATATGTAAGGGGTGAGTGTCAGGGAGATGGAGTTAGGCTTTTCTCAGTGGTGACCAGTGATAGGACAAGGGGTAATGGGTGTAAATTGGAGCATAGGAGGTTCAAGTTGAATATCAGAAAAAATTTTTTTACTGTAAGGGTGAGGGAGCCCTGGAACAGGCTGCCCAGGGGGGTTGTGGAGTCTCCTTCACTGGAGACATTCAAAACCCACCTGGACACGTTCCTAGGGGATGTACTCTAGGGGGCCCTGCTCTGGCAGGGGGGGTTGGACTAGATGATCTTTCCAGGTCCCTTCCAACCCCTAGGATTCTAGGATTCTAGGATTCTATGATGGCAAGGATTTCCTGCATACAACGTGTTTGGTACCTTCCTGCATAAAGTACATTCTCCAGTGGTTTTTTTGTAGCACTACACTCTCAGCAGAACTTTGTGGACTAAGAGAAAGAGAATCCCACTTTGCTTAGCAGAAGCTTATCCAACAAATGCCTGGTTTTGGCAAGGTGTGCCACAGGGATAGGCGATGCTTCAGGTCACGGTGTGGTGGGAACTGAGGGCCAAGTCATACAGCTTATGCTGTTTCCATCCCCACATCCCCAGCTCTCCCCCTTGGGGCAGTCACTGTTGCTAGCACAGTTTGACTTTACTGAACATGAAGTAGCTTTTTAGCCACTGCAACTTGCAGCTCGCCTGTCTGAGCTTAATTAGCCACAGCTTTAGTGTACCCCACATACCCAGTTGTGAACTGCACTTGCTTCACAGCTGCTTTGCAAGTGGTTCATTCCAGCCAGCCAGCTCGAGCCTGCCTGTGTTCATGAGTCAGTGCTCCTCATTTTGTCAGCATTCTGTAATTAAGGGCTGACCTGTGTAAGTGCGATCGTGTTGGGGAATAATTGTGACATATTTCTGTCAACTTATGATTGACTGCTCTTTACCAGCATGACACTTCTTGGCTTTGCTCTCCTGCCAGGTTTGGACACGGATACACCTCTGGTGACAGGTTTTCTAGCTCTTGCTTGTGAGATCTTGAGCAGCCTTGTGGTAGATACTTCAGGAATTTGTGAGAGGTGTGCTGTGAGCACAGTTGCAATCTGAAGGCTTGTCAGCAGACTGCAGTGTTCACAGGCTACAAAGAGCTGTGTTGGTATTTGCATTCACACAACATCATTGTAAAAAATCTTTTCTTGCTTTTGCTTGGGCAGAATTGCAGGTGGGATGGGTGGTAGGAAGTCTGGCTCTGCAGTTGCTGGTGAAACATGAATTTTTATGCTTAGACCTCAGAGATGTCAGTTGTAATAGATTTTCTAGGAGTTTTTCCTTACATAGAAGAGGGGCAGTGGAGCCAGTGCCAAAGGGGGGGCTTTTTGCAGTCAGACCATCACCTTTCAGAGCTGGGGCATGATGTTTCAGATATCCATGGGGACAGCTTTGCCTTGAAACTGGGAGGAGTTGGATCAGGCACCTGCCTGTCCCCTTTGTCCTGGAAGCCTGGCATCCCTGTTCTGTCCATGATGCTGTACCACTGCAGTGGGCTGAAGACTCATTTCTCTTTGATGTTGGTCTCTCTCATTTCTTCAGAGGTAAAGTCTGACTCTCAGAAGAAAAGGCTGAAGTGAGAGTCATCCCTGAGCATTAATTTTCTTTTAAATCGTTCTTCTCTTTTTTTTCTTTTTGATGTATTGCACATTTTCTAACCAGATTATTTTTGGACAGTAACAAAAGGTTAATAATAACCATAAAAAGAAAATCAATCTTTTAATATTTTTTTTCTCACCAGGGTAATAAAGGACAGTTTTTTATAAAGGTCTTTGTTTGCACTTAGGTGTGTTCCCAGAGAGGGCAGACACATTTTTATTCTTAGCCATATATAAATTGCAATAACATTTTAAGACTTTGTGACCTCATGTTTATTTATCTTTTTTTTTTTTTTTTTTTTTTCTGACCTTTACCCTGTAAGAATTCACATCCAAAGGAAGAGCAGAAGGAATTTTAAAAGCAATCAGAAGGAAAAGGGAGAGGGAGAAACTCCTGCCTCTTCACAGGCCATAAACACTGCAGGCTGCTGCAAGACATTGCCAAATGCACTATCAGTTAATGTGTCAGCTATAAAGAGAGGTGGGCTCAGTATTAGAGAATCTCTGGTGGCTTGAATCAGTGTCACTGTCATTTTGGAGTGAAGTGCTGTTCCCTTTGTGGGCTGCAAGCAGCACTCTGCCAGAGTCAGCTTTCTGCTCTGTGTTGATAAACAGGTACCTTGGGAGCAGGAGGAGAGGTCACCTGGCTCTGCTCATTCCCCTGGCCTGCTGGAAACAGCTTTGATCCTTGCAATAACCACACACTCCTGGGCTGCAGCTGCCCAGTGTCTGTGCTTTTGGTCTTAAGCAGTGGTGTTGCAGTTTCAGAGCTGTGGTTCACTGATGTCACTGAAAAGCTGCAGCCCTTGACTTCTCTGATTGTTCATAATTGGCTCTAATAGCATCTTTGAAAAGAAGTGGTGAGCAATTGCCATGGGCAAGGGGATACAGAGAGGCAACAGGCTTCTCTGCTTTTTTGAAAAGGGGCATTTGTGTAATTGAATTACCTAAATCTTCAGGGCCAGAGGCCATTTCAAAGTGGGTGGTGGTGTGGAGCCCTGCTGGAAATACCCAGAGCTTGGGGCTCAGTCTGAAAGCAGGCTCCTTCCACTGCAACTGTTAGCCTGAAATGTAGGTTTTTAGTTGAATGAAGAAGTGAAAGGAAGTCTATTAATTATGTCAGTTATGAAGGAGCTCAGCAACATGGTTATAATATCCATTTCTAGTTTTAAAATGTATGGAGACATGACTGTTTTTCTTGCAGAGGACAAGAAACAAAGGAGAATGTTTTTCCACTATGGGGAGAGTTTTTCCTTTCAGTGTTTTCTCCAGCTGGGGGAAGGCTCTGAAGAATTGCACCCCAGCTTCACGTTCCCATGCAGCTTTTCCGTGGCATTCTCTGTGTTCCCTGGGCCAGGAGCAGCCACTGGGGGAAGGCTCTGAAGAATTGTACCCCAGCTTCACGTTCCCATGCAGCTTTTCCGTGGCATTCTCAGTGTTCCCTGGGCCAGGAGCAGCCACCTGGCCTGGCCAGAGACTTTATTTGTCCTCAGTTGTATCTGGTGGTGCAGTGCCAGTGAGGAGGAGGCAGCAGACCTCAGCTCCTCTCCTGGATGTGAGATGCTGCTCAGTTCAGAGGAGCTCTTTGAGTGTATTTCAGCAAAATTTTAGGCACAGTGTGCTGCTTCAGTGCTTTTAGGTGGATGAGTGCTTGTGGATCTAAGTCTGATGATCTCTTCCTACAAGAGCAAGGCAAGTAAGGCAGCCTGGAAAAGAGGATTCTGTGCTCTGGTGCAAAGGTCCCACAGGACTGCTCATGCTACCCTGGCAGCATTGCAGGTACACAAACTGTTGGTGCTGCTTTAAGAAAGATTAAGAGCATCATGGTGTAGTAATTGCCCAATGAGAGAGAGAAGGGCAAACAGCATCTCATTTGCAACATCAGAACTGTAGACCACAGGCTCTCCTGGACCTGTGGCTGCACTTTTTGTTTCATTTGTGGGTACTCTTTACTCCAAAATAATAACCTGTGTGTTCAGGGCGTGCCCTTAGGTATGCGTGGGGGGGAACTATGCTGAAGTGCTTGCCACAGATCAGCTTACTCTGAAAAAACTTTTCAAGCCTCTCTGGCCACGTGAACAAATCTCAAAATAAATGTTGCTAGTTGTGAGTGGAACTGTGTCACCTCCACACACAGGATAATTAGAGGCTGCGTACGTACCTATGTAGTAGAACACCTGAGTTAACATACACCTGAGTTGAAATTGTATCTAAATATTATTTTATTATTTTTAAACTGTATCGGTGTGCAGTTCTGTTGATCAGCTTATCAAAGTTATGGTAGCCATTTATGTATGCTGATTTTGTATGACTGCAAGGATGGAAGCTGTAAAGGAAAAAAGGAAGCAAGGAAAAAAGCTGGAATTGATCTTCAGTATTTATTTGCTGACCTTTTACCTTCCTAGTAAAGGTGCAGATCACTGTACTGAGACTTAAACTACTTGTCAACAGGTTCTCATCAGTCACTCATGGGCTCTCAGAGGATTGAGAAGGAAACTTGGGAACCAAACCTGAAAATCATCAAGTTAGGAAATCTGGTGCCTAATCTGTGTAGACTTTATTTTACTTTATTTCTTCATATACAGCAGTAATGTCAGTGGAAAGCATCTCGTGTCTGTGCTGTCTGCAGAGAGGGTTGGTTGCTCTTTGGTGACAGTGTTGTACCAGTTGACCTAAGGCTGCACAGCTCTCTGGAGCTGTACTTGTTTGCAGGTGATACTGAGTTACCTGGCTTTTGTTTTTCTGTTTGTGGAAGGGTTTTTTCCTAAAAGATTCTTAGTGTAGTCTCCCTGGCTTTTTTTTTTTTTCTTCCCAGTCCTACAAGATGTCTCCAGCAGACAGCTGCTTCCCTGCATTCTGTTTGCATGCCAGCACACTTGTGAGTCAGAGGGCTCCTGGAGATGGGGACCCAGAGTAGCCCTCACCTTCACTCATGTCCTCAGAGAAAAAAAATCTTTTCAAATGGAGACAATACAAACATAATAAATGGCAGGGAGGGTTCCTCTCCCTCATGACTCAATCCTTCTCAAACAACATTATTATTGACTGGCCTCTTGGTTGCCAAAAAGGAAAATCAATTGTACTGGAAGTAGTCGCTGGGCCACAGATCATGGTACTAACCCAGCAGAGACAGGTTGATTTTTATCAACTATCCCAAGACTAATTTCCACCATTAGCTAAAAATGAAGTAGAAATTATGGGTATGTCGAAGATTGCTAAGATTGGTGGCCTGATGGTTTTGTTTCATTTATATGTTTTTTCTTTTTTCTTGGTGGACTCTAAAAGGATTCTGTCTGTATAGGATAAGAAGAAGCAAGAAAAATTCAGGGCTAATTCAGGGCTTTTTTTTTTTTTTTTTGCTTTTTTTGCTTTGCTTTTTTGCTTTTCAGTCTTGCTCTTTTGGATTTCACAACAAAAATGCAAACTGCTTCAGCCTCTGCATGGGCCTTGTGTTGGAGGTGTTGTGTAGACATTTAAAAATGAAACTGGTCTAGGCCAACATGCATCCTGTCCCACAGAAACATCATACCCTCCTTTGTCTCTATTTGTAGGGAGCTGCTGAGGAAATTGGTGTGGTCATCTGGGCAGGACCTGCACAACTGGATCTGCACAACTTTCCCCCTCCCCAGGGGATCTGTGTGTCTGTGGATGCAGCCCAATGCCTTTGCTGAAAATGCCCCTGTAGGTTGGATGGCAGCTGCCAGAGCTGTTATGACCATTTTCTGAAACTGTCTGAGACTAAAAAGGAAAATGTCTGAGTCTTGTGCCCTTGCAGATAGTGTCCCTGGTATAAATTTCCCCTTGAAGCCTGACTCATAAAGGCAGGAGGGACCCTGCCCTGGATCTGCTGGCTGCTGCAGAGGGTTTGGCATAGTTCTGCTCACAGCAAGCAAAGGATGTTGCAGGTTCTGCTGAACTGACCATTGCTGCAGTAGGAAGGGAAAGGGATGAAGACACTAAACACAGATGAAAAGCAAAGCAACAAGAGCAGAATTATTCACCGTAGTAGTTTCCTTCTTTCCTTCTCTCCACCCCAGTCTCAATATTTCTGTTGTCAGCTTTGCCAGGCAGATCTCAGAAGGCTCATACCCCTTCAGGCTTGACGTTGTTGCCAATGGGTGTGAAAGCCATTAGCCAAAAGAAAGGAGAGATCTGCTTAGTGACACAGGGTAGCTTTCTACATTAAAGCATTGACATGGTGCCAGTCACACAGTTATTACAAGTGGCACAGCTCCATGTCTCTCCTACGGGTCTCTCTGTGGAATGTAGATTGGCAGCAGGTTGAATGTTAAATGGTCACCACTCAGCAGATGCTGATTTTACCTACTGGGAGAAAAGTCCCTTTCAGCAGAAACATTTGCTAAATATTTGCAGCTCTAATTATATGCTGGAAGATGCAGAGATTTATCCCTGGTTTGCTCTTTGGCTACTGAAGACACCTCAAGCCTCGTCAACAGAACGTGTAGGTTGTACAGACAGCGAGATGTTTCCCTCTGTGTGTGCAGGCTTTTTTTTAAATTTTTTTGCATTGTTTCTTCCCATCTCCCAGCTTGCTGTGTATGGTCTTTGTTTCTTCTCCTCCCTGTAGACACATGAATCATTGCTTCTCTGCTGGTGCAGCAGAGCAGTTGGCACCCTTGCTCTGGCAGTACACATGCAGCATTGCCTGCAAAGCAGGATCACCAGCTGGGAAAGCAACTGCAGGCTTCTGTGTTGTTCCAGCAGTGAGTTCAGGGTCCACACAGTCCTTTCTACCACTGTGTGCAAAACTGGTGCTTGACAAGTGAAATCCAAGAGCCGGTCCTTAAAAAAAAACCAGCAGTGGTCTCTGTTGCTTTGCTCTGAAGACCTAGAGTTGCTTTCAGGGTAATCAGACTGCAGGGTCCAAAGCCTGAGACCAAGGGCTGTGCGTGTGTCCTGGTGTGTTGCTGTGGGATTGCCTGGCTTGTGGGCATCACCTCGTTTTGAGGGCTGTGCTGTGCAGAGGGAGGCACTTTCCGTGGCCAGTGATGGTGTGGGAGGATACAGGTCTGGTGGTAGGCACATAGTTTTAGAGTGCATGACCACCCAGCTTCAGGGAGCCTCGTGCTTGTTCCTGTGCCTGACCAGCACAGCTGTTCTGTAGGATAATGGCTGCAGTCTCTGCCAGTGCTCACAGTAGACAGAGACCTGCAGCACCGAGCTCCCTGAGGTCAGTGCAGGTGGCCAAGTGTTCTGGTGCAGAGGAGAAACAGGTATCTCGCTCGCTGTTGTCTCCATATGTCTCTGCAGGTGGAGGAAGCAACCTTACCTTGAATGCCTCCCTGCAAGGACTTGGGTTGGTCCCGTGCCCCTTTGCCTCTTGATCCTGGGGTCATCTTTGACATAAACATGTTAAAACACCTGTAATTTGTGAAGTCATTGTTGAAAATGCTGTAGCCCCTCATTAAGGTGTTTGGTGAACTGCGCAAACAGGATACCACCGGTGGCCAAGCTGGTTTTTCAGGTGAACACATGACCATAGGAATGGTCTCCAGCCTTGCTTCATTTCCTATAGCCTTGGCACCTCTCCCTGCCAGAGGGACAGCCTTTGCCAAGCAATCAGCTACTCTTTTTGCTCAGGAGAGATGGTTTCTAAAACATCTTTTTGTGTGTGTGGGGGGGGGTGTGTTCAGCCGCTCTAAAAAGCTTTCCGTGTTTTGAAGGAGTTAAATTCTGCCACTCACCTTCTCCCTGAGGACTTTCCAGCAGGATAAAGTCTGGTTTTACTTTCCAAATGGCATTTTGTATTCATCTATTGTTGGCAGTTGTCTCTTCCAGTTCTCTTTAAAAATCAAAACAAACCCAACCACAACAAAAACTGCCAAAAAATGGTTCTGAGTGCATCACTGGGTCATCTTGAATTTGCAGTCATGGTGCAAAGTACTTCTGTTAGTTTTCCTAAATAAGATCAATCTATAGCTTTAGCTTTCAGGAGAATAACTCTTTATACTTATTTTGTTTAGATTTTAAATAAATTTTTTGCTTTTTCCTGGCTTCATGTATTGCAAGTGGCAAAGCAGCACTCAAAACAGTGAAGCTAACTGAAGAGATTCGTGTGTTTTGTCTCGTCCATCTCACTGCTGCATCCATGAGAACAGCTGTCTGTGCAGGAGTCTTTCTAGCTCAGCATCATGTCTCCAGTGGCAGGGAAGAGTGAATGCTCAGGGGACAGAGTAGTATAAGCAAACGGTGATGATTTCATGTATTTTCCCAGAGTCTGGTGCTCAGAGGCTTCTTGGACCGTTTATTTTAACATTGTGCTCCTGAATTTTTCTTTGGTAAAATTTTCTTATCCCTCTTTGGATTCCCAGCCTTTTATGCTAGTGGCAGTTCTGTAGCTTATCTGTGCATTTGCTTTGCACTTGCCACAGTCATTTCATGTGAAACTCTATTGTTCTTGTGTAGTGAGAAACAGTCATTGTTCCCCCACTTACCTTCTCTATCCTGCTTTTGATTTTACTGGCCTCCTTGATTCCCTTTGATGACTTCTTTTTCAGACTGAGGAGTTTAATCTATTTAATCCTATCCCACTTGGAAGCTGCTCAGTATCTTTGCTCCTTGTCACCCTTTGAATCATTTCTAGTTCTTCCTTATTTCCTTTCAGATTAAGGGAGTAGCACTTCTCTCAGTGCCCAAGCTGTAAGTGCAGTGTGAGGTTTAATGGAGCAATGTAATGATATTTTCTCATTTCCTCTTTTTTCTTTTCAAATGCCACTTTTTTGTTTGCCTTTTATGAACTACCACTGAATACTGAGCTGGTATGACAAAAGAGCTGTCTATAATAACTTGTGACCTGTTTCCAGAGGTAGTAGTTAGTTCAGAGCCCATTGCTGTGGATTTAGACAGAAGGTTGTTTTTCCATGTGTGCATTACTTGGTGTTTATTAGCACTGAATTTCATCTGCAGTTTTTTCACTCTGTCACTCTGAGATCTTTTTGCAGCATTTTACAGTCAGCTTTTGTTTTCACAGACTTGGATGCTTCACTCTCAGCCTGCTTCCCTTGTTCCCCTGTTTTATACTACCTCTCATAGTCTCCTCCTGGATAAAATGTCCAGCATGCAGCTGGACAACCATGAGATACGATGATAGGTGAGCAACTGGTCAAGCACAAAGAGTGACAGTGAACAGGGTAACATCAGGCTGGCGACTGCCCAGTAGTGGGTGACTGGCAGGGCTCCATCCCTGACCCTCTTCAACACCTTCATCAATCACTCAGAACCAGGACTGGAAGGAATTTTAAGCAAGTTTGCAGATGACATGAAACTGGGAGGAGTGGTCAGCTCCCTGGAGGGCAGGCAGGCCCTGCAGAGAGACCTGGACAGGTTAGAGAGATGGGCAACCCCCAGCCACGGGAAGTTTAGCAAGGGCCAAATTCTGCAGCTAGCACAGGGCAACCCTGGTGGCAAATACAGACTGGGGAATGAGTGGCAGGAGAGCAGAGAGGGACCTGGGGGTCCTGGCTGATGGCAAACTGAACGTGAGCCAGCAGTGTGGCCTGGCAGCCAGGAGGGACAACCGTGTCCTGGGGTGCATCAAGAACAGCATTGCCAGCTGGCCAAGGGAGGGGGTTGTCCCACTCTGCTCTGCACTGCTGTGGCCTCACCCTGAGCACTGGGGGCAGTTTTGGGCACCCCAGTACAGAACAGACATATCATAGAATCATAGGATCATAGAATGGGCTGGGTTGGAAGGGACCTCAGAGCTCATCAAGTCCAACCCTTGATCCACTCCCACTGCAGTTCCCAGCCCATGGCACTGAGTGCCACATCCAGGCTCTTTTGAAATATCTCCAGGGATGGAGAATCCACCCCTTCCCTGGGCAGCCCATTCCAATGGCTGATCACCCTCTCCCTAAAGAAATTCTTTCTCATGTCCAACCTAAACCTCCCCTGGCACAACTTGAGACCTCTTGTGCCCTCTTGTCTTGCTGAGAGTTGCCTGGGAAAAGAGCCCAACCCCCCCCTGGCTCCAACCTCCTTTCAGGGAGTTGTAGAGAGTGATGAGGTCTCCCCATCAAGTGTTGGAGAGCATCCAAAGGAGATGCAAGGATGGTGAAGGGTCTGGGGGGGGTGACTTATGAGGAGGGGCTGAGGTCCCTTTGATTGTTCAGTTTGGAGAAAAGGAGGCTGAGGGGTGAGCTCACTGCAGTCCGTGGCTTCCTCATGAGGGAAGAGATGGGACTGGGACTGATTTAATGTGACTGAATTCAGGGCTTGGGGAAATGGTTGGAAGGTGAATCAGGGGAGGTTTAGGTTAGATGTTAGGAGAAGATTTTTCATCCATAGGGTCGTTGAGCACTGGAACAGGCTCCCTGGGGAAGTGGTCACAGCACCAAGCCTGCCTGGGTTCAGGGAGCCCTTGGATGAGGCTCTCAGGTGTGATCCTGGGGGTGCCCTACACAGGGACAGGAGAGTTGGACTTGATGGTCCTGATGGGTCCTTTCCAGCTCAGCAGATTGTATCTATGGATCTATGATCACATGTTGACACGGGTCTTCTGTCCTCTTATGACAAGGCCCAGCTTGGCTGGAATAAATCACCTTGTTCTGAGGATGTTTTCTTCTAAAATCAAGACCTGAACTTCCATGAAGGTGGAAGGTGTGCTGAAGTTGTCTGCTCCATGTGTTCTTGGGTTAGGAGTTGGCTATCTGCTAGCAGGGCACCAGCGTTGGCAGAACTGGTAAACTTCCATCATCTAAATCTGATTCTCTGGTTCCAGCCAATTAAACATTAAAATGAGCATGACAAATAAGTGCTCGTTTATGGGTCAGTGACTCCTTAGTATGTCTGTGACATGGCTGGCTGAAACAATTCCTTTCAGTGCAGTCCTGGGCAACCCAACATCTTCAAATATGTAATTGCCTTTATAGGAGAAGAGAAGTAATAAGATTAATGTAGCCCCAGCTCACTAGTTCAGAGACTGCCCCGTGCCAATCACATTTCTGTGGTATTCAGCCTGTTTTAGGATCATTCCAAAGGCATTATTGTGATGTCAGGAAGTATCCTGATGGATATATGCACCTACTTCAGTCTTAGATGTTATCTTCTTGAAGACACTTGGTTTTGTCCACCAGCCAATTAACTATCGGAATAAAGAGCCCTTGGTGCACACTTTATGGAAGAAGACAGGGTTGCCTTGTCCCTCTCCTTTCCTTTCCCCCTCCCCTATTATAGACATATTTTCTCAGTACTATTAGATTATTAAATGCTTAATGAATGTTCCACTCCTGCTAACTATACTTTTGATGAGCTGCAGTAATAAAACTTTGTAACAGAAAAGCGTGCATCTGGTTCCTTTATAGGAAGGGCACATTTGGGGAGCTGAAGTAATGGGGGATAAAACTCAATTAATGAATAGAAATAAAAAGAAGCAAATGAGGTAATCAAACTCAGAGAAATTAGTATTGGCAGGTTCTGAATGATGCTCTTGGATGAACAATTTTTCAAAATCCTTCCTTGTATGCTGCTGCCATCTATTTATTATTAAAATAACATGATCCATGAGGCGCTCGGGGTGACTCCCAGCCTAGCTAATTCTAATTAATCCAGTCAGGGAGAGCAGCAGGGTAAGTGGAGCAGTCTATCGGATTGAAATTCATAACTTAATTGAGGTCAAAGTCCCGGGTTGGGAGAACAAAAGTCTTTCGCTGGGACCAGGCAGATCAATAGCAATAAATATCTGGCTTGGATACAAGTAGCTTATAGTGACGGATTATCTGACACTGGCCAGAGGTCTTGGTCTTGTTTGGGGCAAAGTCCTATGGCATGTACAGTGGAGGGTGACTTTTGTCAGTGTTGCCCCCTAAAACCCTGAAGAACCCAAAAAGGTCTTGCAGGATATAGAGAAGAAGGGCACTGTTGAAGAAGTCCATGTGAGTCGTGCTGGAATTTGGATTTGGTTGCTGAAGGTACAGGTGTCTTATCAGTAGCACAAGGGCATGTGTCACATTAGTGCTGATGGAGGTGGTAAGAAGTTGCTCAGGCTTACAGGAACTTGGAGCTAAATCACAGCTTGTGCAGAGAAAGACCTTTAGGATCGGGGGAAGCTGAGCAGTAGATTGATGGGCTTTATGCCAGGTCTGTATTTATAGTATGCTTATATAAGAGGGAAGAAGAAGGTTGGAAGAGGGAAGTGTAAATAATCATTAAGGTAGATTTGTAGTGAGAGAGAAACCAGCAGATGTGGTTCTTGCCTGTTCTTCAGAAAAGCAGTCAGTGTCTGAGCTCTGACCTCTGGAATATTCCCTCTGTATGCAGGGGTCTGCATGTGCCTGTGATGGTGGTTTCCCAAGTGCAGTGTGAGTTTGGGTGTTGACTGCAATACTGATCCCCTGACTCCTAAGCCCAGGGAAGAAGCATGAGGTCCTAGCCTGAGACCCATGGCTTTGCACTGTACACACAGCCTTCCTTGGGAGTGGGTACTGAAATATTCATCGATACCAGCAACCCAAGAAGCTTCTCTGAACTTTAAATAAGTAGGTGCTCCAACTGGAGTTCAATACTAAGATGCAGTCTTCACCCAGTCTGTTATTAATGTGGTGTTTATGCAGATTTGAATGTTCTGCTCATATCCTCTTTGGAGAGGACAAATACTGCTGTGGTCAGCACTCGATACATCCCTGATGGATGTTGTTCTGCCCATGTATTTCAACACAGTGTGGAAGAGAGATGGAAACATTAGCTTGGACACAGCCAATGCCTTAGTTGGACCTACCTGAACCCCTGTTAACACTGCACAAGTCTAAAGCATCTCTTAATGTCTGAAGATGTTGAGAAGATCCCTTTGGCTCCACTGTTCAGGTTTAGAGGTTTAGGTCAAATGCCTTGTCTGGTCATCTTTCAGGTCTCAATGAGCAGCTGTTGATATTTCTGTGGGAATATATTGTTGCTGTACCCTCCCACCCCTCTGAAGCTGTTGCTGGAAAGCACCTCTTGCTTTCTGCTGCAGGACTCTTGCTTCACAAGAACAGAATGTGGTGAACAAGGCAGCACATTCAGAGTGTGTGTGTGTGTGTGTCTGTCTGTATCTATACACACACTCTTGCTATTACTGCATCTTGCTATTACTATATTTTGCTTTCCTCATTCATGGCACGACCTCAACCTTCTTCTTGTTAGGTCAGTGGCTTCCCTCTCCAGGGTTCTGCTGTGTCAGCTGTGCACTCCTGCCTGGACCAGAGAGCAGAGTTCCCAAGGCTGTTGGACACTTACAGCTGCAAACAAAATTGCACTGATGGCTCTTGCTTTCCCTCCATCAGAGGGAGATGGAACGGGAGCTGAGTAATTAATTTTGTGTTCATGTAAAAGGTAACACGTGAATCCAGACCTACCACAGTGCTGACCACTTAGCAGTAAAATGTTGTGAGCAACGTGTGTCCTGAACATACACGACTTTGAGATGGATATTTTCCTTTCACTTGCACTTATGGTTTAGGAGAAAAAAATTAAAATACCATTTTTTTCCTCTTTGCAGAGACATATCTGTTATGCAGAGCTGCTCTCTGAAATGTTCAGAACCAGCAATTGATATAGTTTCAAGTGCTTTTGCTAAGCTCCAGGCTCTGTCCAACTAGTAGTGGTGGTAGGCTGGTTTTATTTGTTAGAGAGAATTTACTTTTTTTTTTTCAACTGAGAGAACTAAGAGGACCTGTCCTTTCAGAGCTGGGTTATCCACACCTATGTGTGCTATTCAAAACTGCAATGGTAGCTGTCCAGGCCTGTAGAATCCTTGTTGGCTCAGTGAGGAAATTCCCTTTATGGCTCTTTTCTAACTCCAGTTTTGCTACAGAACCCGATGTGACCTTGAACAAGTCACTTGGTTCCTTTCTGCTTTGGTTTCCCATTTGGGAATTGGTGGGGCAAATAATTGTTTTTTATCTCATGGGATATAACAAGATTATAAAAATATGGTAGTTCTAAGACCCTCAGAAAACCGATAAAATTAAATTAAATAGATCTTGCAGTCTTGGTAAAATGAGATGAAACGAGCATGAAACTATTAGTGAAAGAAATGTTTACCTGCTACAAGTGAAAATGCAAAGTGATTAAGTGGGTCTTTTCTAGCTATTAGCCATAACAGCTCTAGCCAACTATCTTCTGTCACCCTTGAAAATTAATTTGCAGGGTACAGTCTTGCATTTAGCATGCTTACAATAAATACCCCTAAAAATGTTGTCACCTCCTTTGATGCATGGTGTTACTTCTGCAATGCCATGGCAATTACTTGCCCTACAGATAAAAAGTGGCTGCTCTAAATGAGATGCTCTAACACAACGAGTTGCAAATTTCTTTTAATTGATCCCCCCCCCTGCCCTACGCTTTTTCCTTTCTTTACTGTACATCCAGCAGTGCTTTTGCAAAGCAAGGGAAAGAATTGGGAGTAACTTTAAGGGTTATTCTTATCCCTGACAGTTCTGAAGGTCTGGTCCACAGCAGATGTGCACCCTGGGCAGCTGTGCCAGGGCAGCAGAGCCATGGTGAGGGGTACCACAGAGGTGGAGCCAAGTGGCAGCTTCTCTGCTGAGACCAACTTGCCATGCTGGAGGAAACTTCATGTCCCTGCTGCTGACAGAGGGCAGGCAAGCATGGTTAGTGAGCAGCTTTGTATGTGTGTGAGGTGTTGGGAGAGAGGAGGAGAGCACCAGCTCTATCTAGAGGCATTTCCCTTCCTTGGGTTGGTGACCAGGTGAGAAATATCTCCCTTCCAGTGAGGCCCACAAAGCAAGGTGGTGACTAATGAACAGAACAGTCAGGAAGGATGTTTGACTGCTTGACTTTCTCCAGCACAGAAAGAAGTGTTTCAGAAAGCAATGGGCTGGAATGTGCTACAGAGAAACCTGGACATGTGCTTAGTCTTGGCCAGAGGCAGAGTTACCTGTGTGCAGGAAACTTCAGTTTACGCTTTTTATTTTTCTCCTAAACTCAGGTTTTAATCATGTTCAGGCTGTGCAGATGAAATGTGAGTCAGAAGCCAGGTCTGCAAAAGGTGCCTGCTTGCCTTCTCTCCAATGCCCTGTTCCAGGTGCTATTGTCAGGATATTTTCAAGCAGTGCTCACAGATGACATGGTAATTTGGCTTCTGAAGTGGTATGAAATTGAGCATTGCACTTTAAATTCCAGTGGTCAAGCTCAGAAAAGATTTGTAAACCTATGGCTCAGCAATTGCAAATTGATCAATTTTTCATAGCTTAATAACTGAGTGCTTGTTTTCTGAAGGACTGGAAGTGATCACATACACCCTCACCTCCAGTTCTAATTGCGAAGTAGAAGAGGTTAATTTAAACTGTGAAGGCAGTTTCAATCTGAGTGTTTCACAGCAGCAGAAAAGCTTAGAGCTATGGTGACTTCAAATCATCAATTTTCCTTCTCAGATGGAAAACCTGAGCACGGATGTGGTCAGTTTGCACTCATCAGCTGGTAAGAAACAACTTCTGAAGCTGCAGGAGCCCAGCTGCATGGGATAAACCACAATGTAAACCCAGATTATAATGTATATCGAGTATAAAATTGGAGATGATATATATTATTCATTTATACCTAGTTTAAATGATGTGGGTTTTTTTCCTTTTTGCCTGTCAGCTCAAGTGTTCCTTGTGTACTCATGTAAATTATATTATGAAACAACTCTGAATTTATGAAAGAGTAACTACAAAACCATAGAGAAAATATGATGTTCTGTTTCTCCTGGGGGAAAGGAAAACCCACGCTGAGTAGAAAAGAAAATCTTTTCAAGCTTTTAAAACCCTTACTAAAAATGCAAGATTTCACTTCTCTGCTGAGTTCTTTCCTCAGGTGCTTGTGAGCAGTGAACATGACCCTGTGCGTTTCCGTGCCCAGAGCAAGGCAGACTTGTAGACTGCCACATAGATAATCATAGAATCATAGAATTGTCTGGGTTGGAAGGGACCTCAGAGCTCATCAAGTCCAACCCTTGATCCACTCCCACTGCAGTTCCCAGCCCATGGCACTGAGTGCCACATCCAGGCTCTTTTGAAATATCTCCAGGGATGGAGAATCCACCCCTTCCCTGGGCAGCCCATTCCAGTGTCTGATCACCCTCTCAGCAAAGAAATTCTTTCTAATGTCCAACCTAAACTTCCCCTGGCACAACTTGAGACCTCTTGTGCCCTCTTGTCTTGCTGAGAGTTGCCTGGGAAAAGAGCCCAACCCCCCCCTGGCTCCAACCTCCTTTCAGGGAGTTGCAGAGAGTGATGAGGTCTCCCCTGAGCCTCCTCTTCTCCAGCCTCAACACCCCCAGCTCCCTCAGCCTTTCCTCATAGGGTCTGTGCTCCAGTCCCTTCCCCAGCCCAGTTGCCTCCTTTGGACCTGCTTCAGCACCTCAAGCTCCTTCCTGAGCTGAGGGGCCCAGAACTGGACACAGGACTCAAGCTGTGGCCTCCCCAGGGCTGAGCACAGGGGCAGAATCCCTTCCCTGGACCTGCTGGCCACGCTGTTCCTGAGCCAGCCCAGGATGCCATTGGCCTTCTTGGCCACCTGGGCACACTGCTGCCTCCTCTTCAGCTTCCTGGCAATCCAGACTCCCAGCTCCCTCTCTGTCTGGCTGCTCTCAGCCACTCTGTGCCCAGCCTGGAGCTCCCCATGGGGTTCTTGTGGCCAAAGTGCAGGACCCGGCACTTGGAATGTTGAACCTCATCCCGTTGGGATCAGCCCAACTCTCCAGTCTGTCCAGGTCCCTCTGCAGAGCCCTCCTGCCTTCCAGCTGATCCACACTCCCCCCAGCTTAGTGTCATCTGCAAATTTGCTGATGATGGACTCAATCCCCTCATCTCAATCCTCACTAAAGATATTGAACAGCACTGGGCCCAACACTGATCCCTGGGGGACACCACGGCCGCCATTTTGATGCAGCCCCGTTCAGCACCACTCTCTGGGCCCGGCCCTCCAGCCAGTTCCTAACCCAGCACAGATGCCCCTGTCCAAGCTGTGGCCTGACAGCTTTTTCAGGAGAATCCTGTGGGAGACGGTGTCAAAGGCCTTGCTGAAGTCCAGGTAGAGCACATCCCCAGCCTTCCCCTCATCCACCAGGCAGGTCACCCGATGATAAAAGGAGCTCAGGTTGGTCAGACAGGACCTGCCCTTCCTAACCCCGTGCTGGCTGGGTCTGATCCCTTGCCCATCCTGCAGGTGCTGGGTGATTGCACTGAGGATGATCTGCTCCATAACCCTGCCAGGCACTGAGGTCAGGCTGACAGGCCTGGAGTTTCCCAGGTCCTCCTTCTTGCCCTTTTTCTGGATTGGCGTGACATTCGCCAACTTCCAATCATCTGGGATGTCCCCAGTGAGCCAGGACTGTTGGTAGATGATAGAGAGAGGCTTGGCGAGCTCTTCTGCCAGCTCCCTCATCACCCTTGGGTGGATCCCATCCGGTCCCATAGACTTGTGGAGATCCAAGCAGCTCAGTAGGTCACTGACTGTGTCCTTCAGGATTACAGGGGGGCTGTTTAGATTCTTGTCACCTTCTGTAAGCTCCAGAAGGCAGCTGTCCTCAGTATAACATGTCTTTCTGTTGAAAAATGAGGTAAAGAAAGTGTTAAATACCTCAGCCTTTCCTTCATCTTTGACAACTGTATTCCCACCTGTGTCCAGTAAAGAATGGATGTTTTCCTTGCCCCTTCTTTTGCTGTTGATGTATCTGTAGAAGGACTTTTTGTTATCCTTCACAGGTTTGATTTTGCCTTCAGCTCTTCTGCTGTATTCTGTCTGTTGTAACCAGTAGAAGTGTCAGTTGAGGCATCAAGCAAGAGCAAATACCATCCACATCATCCATATCCCAAAGAGATCACCTTGGCATCAGATGTAGTGCAGCAGGTGGTACGAGTGGAAAGGTTGAGTAAATGGAAGTAAGAGAACAAACCAGAGATCAGCAGAAAAATGGTGTTCTTGGCTCATCACATCCCCAGGCAATGCCAGACAGTGGTGACACAGAGGGTCATGGCAGAAGTAGTCTTGCTGAGGACTTAGAGGATGGTAAAGTGTCATTACTGAGGACTTCTGATGACTGACAAACACGTGAATTCTGTGCTTAAGTCAGTGGGACGTGGCACGTGTCCTAGGGCTGAACGTGTCCCTTTCTGTGATCAGTTTAAAGAACCCTGCAAGTGCTACGTTCCGTGCACTGGGGGATACATTCAGCAATGGGAAAGAAATGGGAGTCTTCTCAAAGGGAACAGAAAATTGCTTCATATGAATGTATCACAACTGTACCCAGTGAAGAAAATACTTCCTCCTGCAATAGGGTAGTTTAAAAACAGTCATCCAGCTGCAAAATCCCTTGTGATTTAAGCAGACAGTGGCACTGCATTTCTGGACAGATGATGCTTACAACCAAACACCCAGGACAGCACTGGTCACCAGGATGTCATCTCCCACTTAAATGTAGGAGTTTGCTGTTTCTAAACTGAGAGTATCTGAGCAATTTTCCCCAGCTGGATAATTATCTGTCTGGATTTGCCATTCACAATCCCTCTCGTTTAGGTGACTGATTGTTAGCCCCTGTGGTAGCATCTCCTGCATCATCAGGTAGTTTATAAACATCCAGCTCTGTGCTTTTCAGTCATCCTTTTGTCTTTGAGACACTTAGGTTGTAGCCAGTGTTGCACTTCAGTGAGTCGGGGATGTGTCCTGTGAATCTGGAGTTGCAGCTGGTCACAGATGGTCCTAGAGATCAGAAAACATGTGTGAGATTATCTTGGGGGTGTCTGGTGTTCTTTTAGCAACACTCCTCATTTCCCCAATAAAAAACAGTTTAGTGAGTCCTTTATTGTGTTTGCTTTCAGTACGTTAGACAGGAAAGGTTGCTGCAGCTCCAGAGAAATAACAAGGTAGAAAAAAATGAGGCTTTTGCCATGTTTTGCTCTCTACATAAATTCTTCTGAATATGAGTCTTAGTTACTGTTGCTGCTGCCAACTGTATGTCCTACTCTAACTCTGGAAAGTTATATTTGAGATGTGATGTCAGGACACACCCCCATGCCACAATGTCTTGGCCAGGCCTAGTTTTGTCCATTATCTCCCATTCCAGCAAGATCCTTTTTACTTATTCTAATTTTAAAATACTCATCTGGTTTTCAGCTCCATTTCTCTCGTGCATCCCTCTTAAGACTGCAGGTCTACGAAATGCTAAGTGGCACCGTCTTGTCAGGCCTTCTGCAGTCAAAGTCTGTGGAAATAAGGTGGCCAGGTATTCCCAGGAATTAATCCTTTTGTTTTCCTACCATCTTCATTGTCTGATATCAGCATGCTGTCAGCCAGTACTTTTTGCACCCAGCCACTGGGCATCACTTGGTTCTGCTGCAGACAATAGCACATTATTAGAAGCAGCAAGTGCCTTCCCTGTGCACTCTCTTTGATACCACCTAGGAAAAAAAGCAAGAGAAGAAGTAAATATTTGATCTTCAGCACTCAGGGTTTCAGTCTGCTGCAAAGAGAAATCCTAAGCAATATTTTAGTGTAAGATTCAGAAGGTTTCAAAGAGGCATCAGTTAAATCTGCCTGCTCTGTGATAGCCAACAAGTGTATCTTTCAGATGTCTGAGTGTTCCCTGGAGGTTCACATTATTAATATCTGCCTTATGACAAGGTGGCTGTGCTGATGCCAGGTTTTTTTCCATGCTAGCATGATTAATTTTTCTTTCCTTTCTTAATATCTCCGAGCCAGATGCTTCTAAATGTCCTCATAGGGGTGTATTGCTGTTCTTAACTGCTGCTCCTTCCCCCCCACCCCTTTCCAACTAATTCATATAATGGCTCCAGAGATGCGTTTTTGTAGAGTCACAAAAAGCAAAACTTTGAAAGCTTCCTGAGGTGATGGACTTGACATGTGCAAATCTGTCCCCCTGACGTTCCTGGTGGGTTTGAAAGCCTAGTGCCAGGTAGGCTGTCAATAATGCTTTCCATTTCAGAGTGTGCTTATTTGCCTAGCACTTTACAAATTATATCCATGCAGAACTGCTGAAATGCAAGTATTTCTAGTGGGGAGAATGACACCAGGGTGTTGAACTGGCGTTTTGGAGAAAGCAAAGGATGTTTTGGCCAAGGAAAAGGAGGCACACTTGTATTATTTATGGAAAGTGCTGTGGATCTTCAGGCACTGGATTATTTTAAAGGCTTCAAAACATTGTGGTATCGAAAAAGGTTTTTGTTCTGCAAATAGAAATTAATTCTCCTTCAGAGACCTCTTGTTCCAAAGTGCAACTGCAGGGGCTTGATGTTTACCAGATTGGAGAGCAGAAGACCTTAGCAAGCTCTATAGCAAGTGCCTTATTTCCAAGGTGTTCATACTTTTGCCATATTTATCCATCAGCTTCCTCTGGGTAACAGATTTTTGGGTGTTCTGTATTTATCCTCAGCTGTTTTCAGCCCTCGGTGCATTCACCCGCATCTCATGGGATTTTTCCTGGAGGAAACAAACCCCCAGAATATGTAGTGGCAAAGAGATTAGGATTTAGTTGCTTTTTTGTGTGTGTGTTCATGCTATATATGACAGGTAGACCACTGATTTAAATGATGAAAGTTTTAATTTAAGAAGCCTAGAAAATAGTTCTCTTAATCAGGCTAAAATCTCCTTACATTATTTTCTTTGCAATGTAACAGTGAGAAAAAGGTATAATATAAAAATAAAGCAATGAATTTGCCAGTGCAAACAGAGCTGTAATTAGGGGAAGCAAGTGTTTTCTTTCAGTCTTTCTTTTTGTGGGCAAATGAGGGTACTAAGGTTATCCCTCAGAGTAAGGGTACTCTTAAAGAGAATCCTAATAGGAAGAGCAGAAGGGCTCCTGCAGAAGGGCTCCTCCTTTCCCTACTAGGGAGCTGTGCAGCAGGCAGCCCTTTAGCCCCCAGCAGTGTGGAAATTAAGTTAAAATTAACCTGAGTTTGGAAAACAACTAACCCCACTTTATTTGTCCATTTAATTGAATTATATGATGCTGTGTAAGTATGCTGACCCACAGATGTAAATTGCTCCACCCTACCCATTTCCCTCCTTAATTCTTTCCTGCTAATGGAGCTGATGGGGATGCTGGCTGCACAGAGAGAGGAAAGAAGGCTGGAAATAAAAGGGATGGTTGCAGCCTCCTGCAAACCTTCCTCTTCAGTGAAATGCTCTGGAGTGTCACAGCTGCACTAACTGCACTGTGATCTTTGTTGCCATTAAGCTGATTATATCCACTGAAGGATTCATCCAACTAATCCTGCAGTGCTGCAACTGGTTGCTTTCTATTTAAGCACTTTTTTTTTTTTTTTTTTTTTTGGGTTTTGGTCGTTTTTGTTTTGCTTTTTTGTTTTTGCTAAGAAATAGAAGTCATTTTGGCTTCCCTGGACTCTTGAAATGGGTCAGGCTGTCACAGGGACCCAGTTTTCCTATGTTTGGTTGGTTAATGCAGGAAAATAGGGCACAAGAATGGACTCCAGATATTAATAGATGTGCAGTTCAGGAGAAGTCTGGGCACGTGCTAGGACTCGGCAGCATCTGGAGTAATTTTGGGTGGATGTTCTGTGAAGGTTCTGAGCCATCCCTAACCTTTGGCACTGCATCCCTTTGTGGTTTGCCTGTGTGTGCACAGTACAGAGGCAGCAGCTTTGCCTCGAACAGCAGCTCTAATGAGAGATTCTGACAGGTTGGATTGATTTAATTGATTTAATAATCAATTTAAATCTAGTTCTTGGTTATTTTTCTAAGGAAATGTTGATTTTCATTGCTCTGTAGCCATTAAAATACGTTCATTTGCAGCTAAATACAGCCTTTACAGTAAATTTAGTTCTTCTTTTTGCTAATCTGATAAACAGTGCCTGTCCATTTTTAGTTAATGATGTAGTTTAACCTGGTTTATTCACATTCTTGTTACATTTTAATCAGGCTACAAAACAGCAAATGAAATGTTTCATCTCTGGTACGCTGTGAGTAATTTTGTTTTCACTTGTGTCTAAGTAGACCTGAATGGGAATTAAGTTTTTTAAAAAGAAATTCCTACAGGGAAATTTTCAAACACGTCTTAAAAATAAATTTAAATCTTAGTTTAAATGTGATGGGGTTGGTTTTGGAAGAGGAGAAAAAATAGATTTTTTTTTTGTATTTATGAATAACACTTCTTAAAGAAGGTGACACCTGACACATTCTGGTAGTTAACAAAGTTTTATTAACAAAATCAAAGACTTCAGAAGCCAAGTGAAGGAGCAACTGGAGAAGGATGAGGCCCGAATATGGGCTTTAATTCTGTCATTAAGCAGTCAGTGTTTGGTGAAGTTTTGTCCTCTTTTCTAATCATAGAATCCTAGAATTGGCTGGGTTGGAAGGGACCTCAGAGCTCATCAAGTCCAACCCTTGATCCACTCCCACTGCAGTTCCCAGCCCATGGCACTGAGTGCCACATCCAGGCTCTTTTGAAATATCTCCAGGGATGGAGAATCCACCCCTTCCCTGGGCAGCCCATTCCAATGCCTGATCACCCTCTCCAGAAAGAAATTCTTTCTCATGTCCAACCTAAACCTCCCCTGGCACAACTTGAGACCTCTTGTGCCCTCTTGTCTTGCTGAGAGTTGCCTGGGAAAAGAGCTCAACCCCCCCTGGCTCCAACCTCCTTTCAGGGAGTTGGAGAGAGTGATGAGGTCTCCCCTGAGCCTCCTCTTCTCCAGCCTCAACACCCCCAGCTCCCTCAGCCTCTCCTCATAGGATCTGTGCTCCAGTCCCTTCCCCAGCCCAGTTGCCTCCTTTGGACCTGCTCCAGCACCTCAATCTCCTTCCTGAGCTGAGGGGCCCAGAACTGGACACAGGACTCGAGGTGTGGCCTCGAGTTGTCCACTCTGAGACTTAAGGCTTGACTTTGGCTGCCTAAGGACCACCACACTTCCATGTTCCTGGCAAACCAAGAGTGGGAAGAACAAGCCATGTGCTCAGTGACAGAATGCATCATGCAGTGCTGGGATCTTCCTGCAGGGTTCTGCAGCACCTTTTGCATTTCTGATCTTCTGGAAGCTGTTCCCTCATGCATGGTGGGCAGTTACCACTCAGATACTTTTAACTTTCTGCAGACAGGGCCATTGCCTACAGAAGCATCAGGTCATTCTTTCCACTCCCACAGGGTTTTAAACTTTAGACATCTGGTGTCTCAGTCTTCATTTGTAACCATTAATAGTCCAGACCTGGTTTAATGCCTCAAGAAAATGCTTACAGGAGTTTACAGGGTGACTTACCTGCTCTGTAGTGTGAACAGGCATCAGATACCTGCTGCTTGAAGACATGCATCATTTTTCATTTAACTGTAGTGATTTTATGAAATTCTATTCTGTTGAGCCATCACTTACGTTGCCCTAACTTCAGATATATTAGGAAAATATTTTTTTATTTTAGCAGAGGGAAAAAAATAAAATAAAATTGAATTCTATCCTTCCTAGGCAGTGATTACTTTCATTCCACAGGAGCTTCTAAAAAAGAATGTATTCATGATTCCAAGTACAACTTTTCACATGAGCTTTAAGGTCCCATTAAAGATGGTGGAGCAAATTATATTAATTCTTGTGGGATTTTTGCCTTTGACACTGAATTTTTAATTGACCAAAACTTGTAAAGGTGCCTGCAAGCAATCATCCTCAGTGAAAGTGGAAGGAGACTGAAGGTAATCAAGGCACATGCCAGCTCCAGTCCCAGTTTTGTTAAGTCTCCTTTAGCAGGGGGTAGGAATTGGGTTCGTGGCTTACAGTTTTCATCTTTTGGCTCTTTGTTGTTTTTTCTTCCCAGGTTACTAAATGAAGGCAAGACTGAAGGTAGGCTTAGGTGAAGACAGATTTTATAAGAGGAAAGACCTAGTGTAGAAAAGGACAGGACGTCCTGGTAGTCACAGCATAGCACTGGGAGCTCAGGATCCTGAAACTAATCCTGGCTGTGGGCTGTGCTCCTCGTTTGACCTTGAGCGAGTCAGACAGAGGGGTTTCTGTGTGTCTCAGTTTCTGTAACTAACATGGGAATACTATGTGCATATATCCCTGGGTCTTGCCTAGATTAATAAATCAATATTTGTAAAGTAAGCCTTGATAAAAGCTAACTGTGGTAACACACGTACTTGAACCTTGTGCAGAACTTTGGGACGCGCCTGCGTTGCTGCTTTGCAAGGGGCTGAGCTACACCAGGGCCTTGGGCTGGGGTTGTCTGCAGTTTGGGTCATTCTCTTCCTCCCGAGGGACTGCCAGTAGCACATATCTGCAAGAAGGTCTTGAATACAACTTTTCCACTTAACATGCTCCCCCATCACCCACTGTCAGCAATGAGATTAAATTCTGTGCGACTGCAGAGGACGTTGCATGATTAAAATCCTCTTTTAGAAATTAATATGTACCATCGCTCTATAGTACTCTGCCTCTTCTTGGAGAAGGGTATTGTCTCCTGAGCACTCTAGGTGTGAAAAGCCACCCAGGGAAGCTGTCTATCTTTGAATTTTATGCCGTTGCACAGTTGCTCCAATGACAACTACAACTGCGTAAAATCACATGGACTTGGGGACTTCTCCCTTCCCAGGGTCACAGAGATGTGGGGTAAGTTTTGCAGAACAAGCAGTAGAAGAGAAAAAGGAGTGTTTGAACTAGAATTCCTGCTTCGAGCAGGAGAAGTTTCTTGAGGGGGAAGGATGGTCAAAGTCTACACTCACCCGTTCTCTTTAGGAAGAGACTCCCATAACTGAGTGTTCCAAAAAAAAAAACCCCACACTTTGACCCGAGATGTTGCACAGTTCTTCCTTAGCTTACTGCCTTTATCAGCCAGAGAAGTACAGTAATCACTGCATTTTTGTCTCCAAATTCAGCCTTCATCAGGCACCAGACATTGATGACAGCCACAGAAGGGTTTTACTTCTGTAAGTTTTCTGTGCCCTTTGTAGGTAAGTTTAGGTATTCACAGCTGCTACATTCAGTTCAAACTCCAGCTCTTGAGCCACCATTTTCATTCTGCTGGTGGTGCTGGGAAGCTTTGTGGCCTAACCAGGGGGTGCAGTAGGGTGAGTTATCCAGGATGGATTGCCAGTTTGCTGGAGGAGCAGTTCTGGGAAGCAGCAGGTATTTGAATGAATGTCTGTGTATAACACCATCAGTGGTCTTCATACTGCTTTCAGGATCTCAGCAGAACTGGCTGGCTCTGCTCCCTTTCCTCTCACACACCCTTGGTAGCTGCAGCACAGAGCAGCCAATATTAGTAAGTCCCACAGATGTCCCTGTTGATCAGCACTGAAATGTGAGTTCTGACAGTTCAAATCCTGCAAGTAACCTGGTGCTCTGGGACCCTCTTTGAAGTTACAGGCCTCATTGGAAGTACAAATCATAGAATGGGCTGGGTTGGAAGGGACCTCAGAGCTCATCAAGTCCAACCCTTGATCCACTCCCACTGCAGTTCCCAGCCCATGGCACTGAGTGCCACATCCAGGCTCTTTTGAAATATCTCCAGGGATGGAGAGTCCACCCCTTCCCTGGGCAGCCCATTCCAATGGCTGATCACCCTCTCCAGGAAGAAATTCTTTCTAATGTCCAACCTAAACCTCCCCTGGCACAACTTGAGACCTCTTGTGCCCTCTTGTCTTGCTGAGAGTTGCCTGGGAAAAGAGCCCAACCCCCCCCTGGCTCCAACCTCCTTTCAGGGAGTTGGAGAGAGTGATGAGGTCTCCCCTGAGCCTCCTCTTCTCCAGCCTCAACACCCCCAGCTCCCTCAGCCTCTCCTCATAGGATCTGTGCTCCAGTCCCTTCTCCAGCCCAGTTGCCTCCTTTGGACCTGCTCCAGCACCTCAATCTCCTTCCTGAGCTGAGGGGCCCAGAACTGGACACAGGACTCAAGCTGTGGCCTCTTCAGGGCTGAGCACAGGGGCAGAATCCCTTCCCTGGACCTGCTGGCCACGCTCTTCCTGAGCCAGCCCAGGATGCCATTGGCCTTCTTGGCCACCTGGGCACACTGCTGCCTCCTCTTCAGCTTCCTGGCAATCCAGACTCCCAGCTCCCTCTCTGTCTGGCTGCTCTCAGCCACTCTGTGCCCAGCCTGGAGCTCCCCATGGGGTTCTTGTGGCCAAAGTGCAGGACCCGGCACTTGGCCTTGTTGAACCTCATCCCGTTGGGATCAGCCCAACTCTCCAGTCTGTCCAGGTCCCTCTGCAGAGCCCTCCTGCCTTCCAGCTGATCCACACTCCCCCCATCTTAGTGTCATCTGCAAATTTGCTGATGATGGACTCAATCCCCTCATCTAAATCCTCACTAAAGATATTGAACAGCACTGGGCCCAACACTGATCCCTGGGGGACACCACGGCCGCCATTTTGATGCAGCCCCGTTCAGCACCACTCTCTGGGCCCGGCCCTCCAGCCAGTTCCTAACCCAGCACAGATGCCCCTGTCCAAGCTGTGGCCTGGCAGCTTTTTCAGGAGAATCCTGTGAGAGATGGTGTCAAAGGCCTTGCTGAAGTCCAGGTAGAATGCGTTTGCTGGTATGAAATATCCACCAACTAGGAATGGGTGCTCTTGCCAGCCCACCCCATGGGGATGGTGGCCGTGGTGTCAGTTGTCCTACATCTGCAGGGACACTCCTGTGGCTGAGAGTTTGCCCTGCCAGGGTCTGTGGCTTCTCTTCTTTTTTACTCCCTATGCCCTTGCCAGCTGGGATAGGGAATGAAAGTAGCAACTGTGTCTTTTTAATGTCAGTTAGTATTTTGGGGTTTTTGCTGGCTTAGTGGAGGCTACAGTGATGTTCCCAGGTTTGTGCAAGGCTCTTTCAGTTGCAAGAGATTGTTTTAGTTCACTGTTAGCAGATGGAAATCAGCAAGGAAGATGTTGACCTTTTCCCTTTATCATTCTGTGGCAATATATGAAGAAAACTGTGAAACTGTTTGTTTAAAAGGGAAGGGGGAGAATTAATCTTCCTTAAAGACAGAAGTCCTGGTTTTTATACCTCTTTTTTTTTTAATATATTCAGGAGTTCATAAAAATATGTATTTCAGAGAGAAGTAATCCCATTTAGCAGAATGATTTTTCATTTGAGAGTATGTAAAATTGTGGCTTTACTTGTTGTTAATGTTTGCCTGGTATTTGAGTTCCAATTGCTCTTGTTAGAGCACTCCTTTAAGTCGGTGATAGGCAGCACTTCCACTCCTATTTCTAAAGAAGATCTGTGAAATTAGGTTTTACCAGGTTAGACTTTCCTGGCCTTTCCTAATTAAAAAAAAAAATTTTTTTTTAAATGGCAGGAAATTCTGAACATCAGAAAGAAATCTCTAAAAAACACTAAGGTTGCAAATGTTTTTCTTCCCTCTGTCAGTAAAAGCAAGATTTGTAATTACTGATCTTTCTCTGGAGTGTGTTTTCTCTGCCATCTTCCCATTGTACTTGGTTCTTCTTTTTCCTGAGCAGATCTTGAAGGGCTCCAGGGGTCGGGTTTGTCCAGATCCATTGCTGTAGCCTATTTTTGTGCTCCCAGCAGCCTGATCATGTCCCTCACTTTCCTGATTCACTGGCAATATGTGCAGGAGCAGTGGGGTTTAAGAGGAGTTTGCATCTCTCCCATTCTCTCAGTGCTGTTGTGTTCTTAAAGGTGCATCCCACGTGCTTTATAAAAATAGCTGTTTTTTCAGGAGTGTGCACACTGGCTGGCTCAGGCATACAGGCCAAGGGGTCCAGGTTAAAAAAGATGACATGTCCAGTGTGTCTGAGCACAGGCTGGAGGGGCTCTGGACATGCTGGTGTGTCCCCTGGCCTGCACCACTGCCTGAGAAATGAGGAAAAGTCCTTTCTATAAGGCTGGGGCTGGAATGATTGCTGGAAGGAAGCACCGAGGTACTTTTGATGACTCCACTGTAATAATTATTCACCATTTGCGTGTGATACAATTTTTGGAGTTAGACACAATTCAGGCATTGTAGAAGATGGCTTTCACACATCTGCATGTTCCCAGGCTGTACTTTTCAATGTACAGACAGTGGAGCTGTTTTCAGGAGCTGCAGACTGGGGCACTGGAGCTGTGCTCGTCTCAGAACTCAGCAATTCAGTCCCTGTTGTTAAGCATGTGATGCCTTAGCTCCTGATCTCCTGACCCTCCTGAGTTCCAGCGAGTCTCAGTGCAGACACAGCCCTGCTTCAGGTTAATTCCTCTCCTGGAATCTCAGGCTTGGGGAAGAGTGCCCCAGCTGGAAGGCAAGTTCCCCATATTACAGGTGGGGAAACTGAGGCACAGAACAGTTGGAGTTTGGCCGCTGTTTGTGGCTGAGCTCCAGCTCCCCTCTCTGAGCTTTCGTTGCCTCTGTGGGGAAGAAGGGCTGGAGCTAAGGCTCTGAACATGTATGCTTCTGCCACAGGGACTGGATTATGTGGCAGACTGGATCTGTGCCTGCTGCTTCATGTCCAGAACGTGTGTTTCTGCTAAAGCCTTTCCCTGGCTGCTGGCAGGCTCTGGGCTTCCAGGAGCTCAGCCTTGTTTTTCCTTTAAAAATCAGAGGATCTGGAGGCATTTGCAAGAATGCTGACCCAGAACAGACACAGTTTCCAAAACTGAATCTGCCTTTCTGCAGCTTTCAGCAGAAAGGTTGATTTGGGTCAAAATTAATGCAAACACTTGCGTAGACCATTTAACATTTAGTTTATGGACCTGTTAAGGCAGCAGGATAATCCCTTTAGATTACCCGTGTAATTCCTGGTGAATATTTATTTTAAAGTGACTTCAGTGCCCTTAGTCATTAGCAAAGGTTAGTAATGCATCTCACAGCTGCCAGACTCAGTGTGACAGCATTTGTCATTGGGAGCTTTCCTCCTTTTTGCTTCCTTTTTTGTTTTGTTTTTTGGGTCTGTTTGTTTTTCAACATTTCTCCAACTCTTGCCAGCTTAATCCCGTGAGCTCACCTCTAATCACAGGGGAGCATCCGAGCTGCCTTTACCCTGTCGACTTCCACTTGAGCGAGGCTCAGGAGGGTGCCTAATCCTGGGCTTTTCTCCCTCTGTCTGCTGAGGGTGCTGGGCACACATCCTGCGTGGGCTGCTGGGGAGGATGGAGCACACCGCGGGTTCAAGGACACGCTCCTGCTTTAATGTGCACAGACATGCTCCTGCTGCCTCTCTGATTGGCAAGGTTAACTCAGAGAGGCTGCAGCTTTTTAAACTGATTTGATTAGACCCACTACTTTATCCCATTCCCTCCCCCACCACTCGGCCCACCACCTCCTCTGATCCTTTTAACACAGCCCTTGGTCTGTGTTAGAACCAGCCTGTCTGATTTGGTTTTGTTTGGGTTTTTTTTTACCCCCTTTTTCCAATTTTTGTGCTGAATTTTGGCATGTTGTAAAATAGGCTCTGCAGCCCTACAGAGAAGATCAGGAGGCAGTGTCCTCATCTCAGATGTGTTTTATTGTGACTAGGTGAGAGGATGGGGTTTGCCTCCTCTTCCTCACTGCACCTTTCCCAGGTCCCAGTGTGCATGTGTGAGCTCAGGGTCAAGAGGCTGAGGGCTCACGTGGCCCAACCTCAATGCTCATTGTCCTCCATTTCCTCCTTTCTCTGCAAAACCAGGGCTGGGGAGAATCATACAGTCAGCCCAAAGCTGTTCTGGTGTGACAAGCCTGTTCCCAAACTGCAAAAAGAAACAGGGACAGTGTGAATAGAGAGCTCCTATAGAAGTATGGCTTAGTAGCAAAAGGTTACTTGTGGTGAATTGTGATAAATTGTGATTTATAGCTTCCAGGCTGGCTGACAAGTGGGATGGGCTTGGAAGAGCTGAGAGGAGCTGATTTGGCATTAATGCCCACAGCCATTGGGGCAGCAAGGGTTGAGAGGGCACCAGCCCAGCTCAGAGGGAACGTGACCCCACTGCTGTCTGTAGCCACTGTGCTTTAGTGCTTTGTGTGCTGCCACTTTCCAGTCCTGGGCTCCACCTCTGGTATGCAGCTTATGTTTGTCATATTAAATACTCCTGGGGAATCTGAAGCCTTATGCACACAAGTGCCTCTTGCCAAGTCTCTCTGGTCCTCCTATAAATAAGTAAATAAAGCGTGTAATTACAGGTTCTCACAAAACCAGAAAACCCCAACTCTCAGACCAAATTTGCTGGAGAATGACCAGCACTGCTGAACTTTTGGGAATCCCAGGCTGATCCACAAGAAGCATCATCTCATCTCTTTCTTGCTTGCCTGTTTGTTTCACCAGAACTGATCTGAAGTGGTGTGGGCCAGCTGAGCAGCTTGGTGCTGGCAGGGACCAAATCCAGCAAGCAGGACCAACCCTACTGAGTCGCTCTGGTGAAACAGCACAGAATACAGTCTCTTACATGCAATATATTAAACCTTGACATACTGCATTACTTAAGAGGTCTCAGGGAAAATTAAAACCCTTTTGACTGGGTTTTGCAATGCAGGGAAAATTTTAGTGACATTTAAAAGGTTTCTCTTGTGTTCCTCTAATGGGATAAATAAAAAAAGGCTTGTTTTAGGCCAGCAAATGGGGGGACAATCCAATTTCCCTGATTCCATCAAGACACTCTTAAAGCATTAGCTTGTGCAGTTTAAAAAAAAAACCATAACAGACTGACCCCTCTGCCTGATGGCTTTGAAAAGTGTCCTGATGTGGAGGTATTTATCCTACACAACATGCTTTACCTAGGCACTCCAGCAGTGCTCCTAAATATACTCCTTTGTTATTAAACTGTTTAGGAGGACAGCATGCACAGGAGGAAACCCAAACACGAGTTTATTATTTAGTGCAGCAATCCACACTGAGGCTGTGCTCAGAGACTAATGCATGATGACGTGCTCTTTGAATTTGGTAGCTGGAAGAGAAAAAGAATGGCATTAATTAGGAACATTTCTGAGGAAAGAGTGAAACCCAGCATGCCCTTAACTTTACGATTTTAAGCATTGTTTCAGCTCAAAATAAAGATTCCCCCGTGGAATGTTACATTTGCAGTTTGTCAGAAAGATTAATGTATCAACACTTACTTCAGAGGGGGCTCTGGGGATGGATAATGGGAGATGCAAAGCCTTTCACCTCGAGGTCACTGGTTCAGCTCTGCCCCACGTTGATCGCCACAACCTGTACCTGCCATCTGCTCTTCCCCAGCTCCCCTCCCAGTGCCAAATGGACTGGTCCCAATTCTGGGTGCTGGGGACAGATGTCTGGGTCCCAGCAGGCTCCCTGGGCTGTGTTAGTAGGAACTGGGATGGAACTGCTGGGTCCCAGATGAGAGGGTAGCCCCAGCCCCAGCCTTTGCCTCGGACCGAGCACCACCGGAGAACTTGACCTTCGGCCGTGGTTCCACTGCCTGTGAATGGCCAACCCATCACTCCTGCCCTCTGCAGAATAACTCATTCAAAAAGCAGGACATCCCCAAACATAAATCTGTCTCCTACAAAGTTGGCCACGGTTTTCCCTGGTTGCCTCCAGCTCCTTCTGAATTTCATTAGGAACACCTCTATTATACAGCACAAGGAGGGAGCAAGCACTGCCTGTAGACTTAGAAAGAGCCATTTAAAGTGAAGATCAATCTTGCATCTCACTAAATAAGTAATGACAGACCAAACTGCAAGTACTTAGTTCAGCTTTATTTTAATAGCACTGTGGCTCCATCGAGAAATCCCAGTTACTGGTATAGTTTGATGTCCCGAGCCAGTTTTCTCCAGGAAATTTTTCCTTTTTTATTTTAGTATTGGCACTTTATTAATAGCTGTGACTAAGCAGTACCAATAAACCTTTTTCCTCTCTATTTATTTCTCCTTTCTTCCATCAGGGAGCAGTCCCAACAGTCATAGAGTGAGAGTGGAGTTTTCAGAGTCTAATATGTAGCTGTACTTGGTGGCAAGATGGTCAAATGAAAGAGCAGATTCATACTTTATAAAATGTAAAAATGGTGAATCAACTACTGATACCATTCATGGAGGCTGCTAAAAGGCTGCTGGATACCACAAAAACAGCAGCCCTTGGAGGTGATGAGATGGGAGCTTCTTAAGTTGACACATGCAGTCAGCTTCTCCCTGGCAGTGGTCCACTTCAGGGCAGGAACACGCCAGCCAGGGCACTGCTGTAGCCTGTGCAGTGATGGTTTCTCTGCTTTCTTTTGGATTTCTTTATCTCTAATGGTCACTTGGCTGTTGGCTGTGAAAGGACACTGTAAGAGGAGGACATCCTGAACTGCAGAGTGGCAGCTCTGAGGCTGTTAGAGCTGACAATTAGAAGTGCAACCTCTCCTTGGCCACCCAGGGCTGTGGGTTCAAATTTCCATAGGATAAGAGGTTATTTCCAAAGTCCTGAATCTCTTCATATAAATACAAGCCAGCCTTTGCCTCTAAGTCAGAAAGGGCTCAGGTGAAGTGAGCAGTGGCAGAAACCCTCTCAGCGCCCGCTGCTTCCCACCCAACCTGCTAAATTTAGCCGCCTAATCAAGCTTCCTCCTCTCTCCTTAATCAGGTGGAGCAAGTGGCCTCTCTACTTGCTGGCTGGCACTGGCTCTGATGCTGCTGACAACTTTTCGTGGCCCTGGGCAGTGGCTGGGGGAGCCATATGCAGGGCAGCAGCGTGTCTGAGTGCTGCCACTTAATCTCCCTGCTCCCGGCCACACGTGCTGCCCCGAGATCCGACAGCCGGTCCCGCGTGGGCACGGGGCCAGCAGTGACTTTACAGGCTTTGTGGCAGAGATTATTTAAAGGAGATTAACCCTTCTAAACCCCTTAGATTTTAATTATTTCTGTATGTATTTATAAAACCTGCAGTCTGCTGGTTCCAGGGCACAACTGCCCCAGTCCCCATCCTTAACCTGGATTCGTGGACGTACAACACGGCCATATTACAGGACAGGGGCTTGACAGGACAGGGATCATTTGACTTATTTATTTATTGCCATTCTGGAACAATTCACATCTGGGATGAAAATGAAACATTATGGTTTCAAATTGTAAAAGGAGCTAATGATTCAAATGACTTTAAAATACTAGCACCAGCACTGCATTAATTGAATTGTTTGAGTCGTCGATGCAGCATCTCTCGTTAATTGTTTGGGTTAAGGCAGCTCAGTCATTAATGCACACTGATTCCTCCCACTGCCTCTGGTGGGAACATGAAGCACCTTGTGTCTCTCTGAAGACAGGGCTCTCTGTAGGGTTGATGTCTTGGCAGACAGGAGGGGGAAGGCCTGTTTCTTCCACTCAGTCTCCTAGCAAGTGTTTTTTTAATGAGTATTATTGCTGTGAAATGATTCTGTCTGGGAAAGTGTCATTTCTAGCAGGTACTGTTAAAAGGAAAGAAAAAGGTGTGCACCTCCATCCTTTCATGCTGTCGCTCCTGTTTGTTAGTGCTGGGCTAATTGGTCTTGCAGAATTAAGGAGTGGTGGAGGCAATTTTTCTACTCTGCATGTGAGCTGTAAAATCCTAAGGAAACTGGAAATGCCTTCTTTCTGTGTCACAGAATCTTGGAGGTGGGAGAAACAGTTAAAGAGTTGATAGCCTTTCCCATGGAGGCAGTTGATCAGACATACTCCAGAGACCACCTCTCAATACAGGTTACAGTCCTGGCATGAGTGCTTTAGCCCTATTCATGCATGTTCTAGGATTGCCACTGAAAAATGTCAATATTTACATGTGTGTCTGCCTGTTTTGTAAATGAAATCATAAAAATTGGCTGATAGAGAGAAACAAAACCCACAGCATTAGGGACCCCAGTGATCTGAGAAAAAAAAAAAAAAAAAAAAAAAAAAAACAAAAAACCAAGAGATCAGTTTGAATACATTTCTTCAAATCAGATTATTTTTATTTGTTTTTGTCTCCCAAACAAGGAAATAAATGTAGACAGTGTCAAGGAGTCCATAAATAAAAGAAATTTTGTTCTTGGCAATTCTCTTTAATATGCACACATGGTCCTGCTTCTCTAGTAGTGAACATTTGACCAGTAGCAATTAATTTCTTATCACAGTCTTTCTATGAGGTAAGAAAACATTAGTGTCTCCATTAGGAGGAGGAGAACAGGAGCTCTCTGAGAGCAAAGAAGCCAGGCTTCTCTCCCCTGCCCTGTGCTTTGCCAAGAACTGCTGGGTGAAGTGGGCATTGCAGCCGTGCCCCTTCTGGATGCTCCTCTGCAGGCAGATCTGTCCTCCTGAACAAATTATAGGCTGGGAAAACGTTCAATATCTGCATATTTCAGAATAAATATCGTTAAGCTAATTAATTTTCAACCGCTTATTCCAAAGGACACTGTGTTTCCTTTAACGGCAGGTGGTAAAATAGAGAAGAAAACAGAAAATTAAGGTCCCCAGTATACGTGTCTTCTGTCCAGGAAGGATGGAAAGAGGGCTGCTTTCAGAACCAGCCATACAGAAAATAATGTGTGATCGTGTGGCACGTGGACGATTAGGCAAAGCATCCCAAAGGTTAATAAATCTTTTCTCATTCCAATGGGTAGGGTCTTGAGATGAGGGTGCTGGAGCTGTGTCTTCATCCCCACGCTGAGGAGGGGGAGCAAGGAAGCAAAGGGTTAAATTTTGGGGCTGTAGAAGCAGATTGTGTTTTCCTTCTATGATGTGGGCTGACAAGACATCAGTATTCTATTCATCTGTTGGGAATTAGGCTGTTAATCCAATCAATGACTCTTGAGCGAGCTGCAGCCTGCCTCCCCACCGGGGAACAATCGGATCAGACGGGAGATTGTTTAAGAGCACAGTGCGGTCCCGGTGTCAGGTGGAATTTCCAAGCGTTCCCTAGTGAATTGGGGATGGGAAAGCTGTCTCAGCCCATTTATCCTGCCCCTTAAATAACCAGGTATCTGCCTCAGCCCTGCTGAAGTGGTAAAGCAGTACAAGAGCTACTAACTTCTACGGGAGGAGGGGGCAGGGAAGCACCCGACAAGAGGCGTTTCAGCATCTTGCCCGCAGCAATGTTGTCCTGTTTGCAGCCTGGGTTTGTTCCCGGGGTTGTGTTGGAGGCCAGCTCAGTGACTCTGTGTCAATTCTCTGGCTCTTAAACACATTTTTGATCGCTGGGCTGTGGAGCTTCCTTGCAGCTTTTATATTGCAGGGATACACTTGTTTGGTGACCAGAAAGATGCCTGATGCTGAGAGTAACAAGCAGCAGCAAATATTCTTTGGAGCAGCCTATAAATACGTGTGTACAAATACACACCTCTGCTCAGGGTGTGGGTCTCTGCTCAGGGTGTGGGTCTCTGCTCAGGGTCTACAAAGTGGGATGAAAATGCACAATAGGAAAATAGCCTTGAGAGTTTCGGGGATGCTGCTGCGTGAACTCATTTCATTCAGAAATGAGTTTGTCCCACAATTAAAAGACAGCCACATCCACCGTGGGGTATTGAGAGTTTGTATCTGTGCCAGCAGCACTGCATGCTGGTGATAGTAGATGTGATAAATCCCATTGAAATTGCACTTGGAAGTTTAGGTACACCAGCAGTTAGAAACGAGGGCGATGAGGGATTAGCGTGGCCCTGGCACGCTGAACTCCTCCGTCCGGCAGCCTTTGGGTGCATTAGCAGATGCAGGCTTTGGGAGGGCAGGTCCTGGGCATTTTATCCATTTCATACCCTCGGCTTCTCCAGATGAGTGCACCTGAATGAGCAGGAGGAGTATAAGCTCAGGCAGCAAGGATGAATAGGGAGGTCCCCAGACAGAAAGATCCCCAGCTCGGAGGCTTGGCTTTAAAGGGCTTCAGCATCCTCCTTCCCTTGATCATCATTTTGATTCAAACAAAAGCTAATGCAATTTTCTTTGCCTTTCAGTAGCAGATTGTGCTGTAAGGGTCCATGCCATTAGAAATGTAATAATTGCTTCTCTATGCAGATCTAATTTATCCGTGAGGCACTTAGAAGATAGACCAAATGATAGTCTGGCAGTAGGCTCTGGAGAAAGGCCCAAGACGTGATGATAAAGGTCTGTCTAGCACCTTCCATCCTTACAGATATCTGCCCAGCACAGGGCAAGAAAACATCTGAGTGGGAGGGAGGGACAGAGGAGAGAACACTTGGAGAGGGACAGCTTGATAAGAGAGGGGTCCCTGCCAAGCCTGCCTATATGCAAGGGAGGTGGAAGAACTTATTGAAAAACGAAGCTTATGGGATGTTCAAGCCTTGCACTTGTTGGCTTGGGCTATTTGCAATCCCCAGAGAAGAGCAGCTCATGACCATTGAGGTTGCTCTGTATCCTTTGTCCCATAGTGCTGGTCCTCAGGTAGTGCCTGAGCTGCTGCCTTCATGCTGGCACCAAGGATGCACATCGTGTCTCACAAGAGTCTAGGACAGCAGGTGAAGGTGAGCCCTCACAAGTATGTTCTGCTTCAGCAAAGTCAAAGGCTGAAAAATAGGGAGAAAACATAAAGGTCTGCTTCATTTTCCTAGGATCTGTGGATAAAGCTGATAGATGGTCTTGTTTCTCAAACTGCACTGCCTCTGGTGTTGTTTAAGGCTCCAATTAAAATGAAAAGTGTAGGTGCAGGTGGGAGCACACTGGGCTCAGGTAGGGATTGTAAAAGAACAGGATCCAATTCCCACTAAACTGTCTTCTCTGTGCCAGCATTTGCAGACACAGCCATCCACTCACCCATCTGCAGGGACTGGACAGACATGCACTGTAGGTGTATTTGTGTACACATCCAAACCTAGGATGCTGTGTGAAAAAGCAGCAAGTGGATGAAAATAAAGGCTGTCTTGAGGCTATCCACTGAGTTATCTGGGGGAGCTTGGACTGGTTATATTAACCCACACTGCCTGGTTTTAGGTATTGGTGGTATTAGCATGTAAATACTGGTCTGCTTTTAGCTGCAGTCTCACCCTCAGTCATCCTGGGGATAAAATTTCTGAGAGAGAAAAAGAAGATGATGAGCTTAAAGTAAATTGTTGGGAAATTGAAGTCTAAAGTGGAAACAAATGAGAAATAAAACCCTTTTTAAAAGTGGAGGGAAGTATTTTCTTGCTATTTTTCATCTCCCTGGCTTGAGTGAGTGTGTGTCGTGAGGCTGCAGAGATTTATATTCACAGCTTCTAAGCACTGGTGCTTGTTCAGAAGCTGTATTATTCTAACCCTTTTTATTCACTCACCTTCTAAAGATGTAGTGTAAATATTTATCTTCTCTCAGGGCTATCCATGCTGCTCAGGACCCAGTGCAGTTAAACACTCTTATCACCTCATCAGTCTTATCTCATGAGATCCCTGCCAACATTTGGAGGCTGTCAGTGGTAACAAGCATTCACCTTCGGAGGTGCCACAGATTAGCAGAAAGAATACCTTAAAATAAAGACCTCGTGTGTTAGAATTTAGGGTATGTTTTCTGTCTTGCTTTTCACACTGGCTGTGTCTGAGCTGAGCTTGGAGATGGAATTGAAGGCACAGAGATGAGGTCTCGCTGTGGACCAGAGCTCGAGGGGGCGTGGGGGTCCCTTACAAACCCTTGCAGCTGGTATGAAGGGTTGTCCAGCCCCAGCTTCATCACCAATATGGGCTTTAGTTGGACCAAAGATCACCCAGGTAACCAGCTTGGGATTGTTTCTCCTTTTTCTGTACTTGTGCTAAATAAAACATGAGAGGTGAAGGAAGAGACAGTGCCTCCCTTAGGGCCAGCTTTGCGCTCGCAGAGGTTTCTGAATGCAGCTTGGAGAATGATTGAGGCAGGTCAGGAAGATCAGTGTTGATCTAAGACTGTTTTAAAAACTACAGAAATTCCCAAGGAATGAACATGGGATGGCAACGTGGACATAATCCTATCACTTTTAAGACAAAACTGACGTGCAGGAGCCATAGTACCACTTAACGGATAAGACAGTTGGTCCATCTGCGCTCCGTCCGTCTTCTCTCATTTCTCTTGCTTAAATTTCTCAGGAGCAGAACAAAATCCTGTTATCCAATAAGTTACCCACTGGTAGTTGGATTTTCATTGAGTGACATCTGTCACAAACCGTGGACGTAGGAGGTATGAATGATTTTGTAGCATCTTTGTTGTGATGGGTTTCGCCGAGGTGGACGTTTGGTTTTAGTTTGGAAGTTTTTGGAAATGCTCTCATCTCCCTGACAGCCACGCAGCTTGGCTGTTATTCTGCTGTGGCCAGATGTGCCAGGAGGCTGTAAAAGGCCCCCGGGATGGCATGTGGCATTAGGAGGCAAGTGGAAAGCTTGGAATGGATCTGTTGTTGGTCAGTAGCTCCCATGTGGGGGATGGAGTGTTCTCATGTTTGCGTGTGGAATGGCCTCTCCTTCCTTCACCAATCACCTCTTTTTTAACCTGTGGCATTGACTTGATTCCAGCTAATACATGATGATTAAAAGGCATCCTGGCACTGAGCAGAGCTTGACCTTGGCCCCAGAGCTGCCCATCTCTTCTTTTGTGTTCCCTGATAATCAGCTCCCCTACTTAACACCTCCTCATTGTGCTCCTGTCATGCTATGGAAGGAAGCATGGGGAAAAAAAAAATCTCTAATTTCTCTTAAATTGCCTTAGCACAGGAGTGATAAAGCACTGTGATTGCCTAACTTTCCATAGGTACAGTTTGGAAATAGCTGGTTACAGTCTTCAGGTTTTTATGTTATCAAATGATTGGTTTCAGTGGGTATCGATGGACTCTGGGTCTTGTTGTACCTGCAGCTCTGTGTGATTTACAGCGTTGTAATCTGAAAGCTAAATTGGAGAGGGAAGAAGCAAACAATCATGACAAACATCCCCCTCCAACTCAGTGCTTTGCATGAAATAAACCAACAAAAATTGTGATGGATTTCAGCAGAGAAAAATTAGCTTCTCCTGCCTGCAAGCAAGGTGAGCAAAACACCAGCAACTCCCTGTTCCTCAGGGAACATTTGCTGGTGCTCTGGGCAGGGTGCAGCTTTCTGCCACATGCTGGGAGTTACCCCTTGCATCAAGGCTAGCTGCAATTCATCTTAATCCCACTTCTGAGCTGGTTGTTTCATTGGGAAACAAACATTTCCAATGCCCAGGAGGCAGTATTCACCTCACAGAGTTTCCACCTTGGGATCTGTAATCCTCACTGTCACAGCTCATCTGTGATGAGTCTCCAGGTGTGACCGTGCTGCACCGCAGGCTCAGTGGTGCTGTACTGGGGGGCACGTTGGGCTCCCATTAGCCACGGGGCTCCAAACAGCCAAATCAAAGAGGGCTTGAGATCAGCAGCTTTCAGAGGGCATTTCAAGGCCCTTACTGAGTGACCCACACGAGAGCTTTTTTTCCATTTACCTGGATTAAAAATTGTCACAGAGAAAATGCAAGCAAATAAGCGTAGCATCTGAGAAATGTAACAAATAGCATTTGGCCATCCGTCAGGCTCTGGGGAGGGGGAAAATCCCCAGTGTAAATAAAGTGTAAACAGTGTTTGCATAACGTGGGATTAATAGTTCTGATTTAAAATCATAGTGGGATTAAAGAGACACGTTTCATATGCTGGGACTTGCTTTCTCTTCTTAGCGCAGTAAATGCCAGAAAATACATGTGAGAGAAATGAAAATCCTCACTGGGCTGAAACCTGCTGCTGAACCAGCAGAGCTTTACACAGGCCTTTGGAAAAGGAGCAAAAGGCTGTAGTATTCCTGGAGCAGACCTCCTGTCATGGTAGGGATTGGAAGGTACTGCTGGAGATCATTGAGTCCAGCCCCCCTGCCAAAGCAGGTATCTTATGAGGAGTTTTGAGGCAAAGCATTCCCATGGAATGCTGGCTCCCATCCCCCAGTCTGCAGACAACTCACACATGTGAAACACTTTCCAATAACTCATTCCTAGCACTCCTGCCTTTTCTGCCCAGCCCTTCTCCCTCTTTTGTTGAGGTCCTGTCATTACTCCAAGCTGCTTAAAAACCACGTGGGGGCTCTGGCTCTGATCAGATCCCTTATTAGTGGGGGATAATCAATGGATGCAGTCCCTGGTACCCTCCATTGTTTGGTGTGCAGCATCTTCTCATGACACCCCTCTGCACTGCACTCCCCATTAGCTGGGCAGAAAGAGGCTTCTGACATGAGGCACCTCCAAATGTTGGCCATGGGTGGGGCACAGCAGCTCATGGAAGGGCAAATATCCCCCATCATATTTTCCCCAGCAAAGATGTGGAATGGATGTTCAGGCAGCAAATGCCTGCTCCATCTGGTTTTTCTCTTTTGCCTTTGTTGGCCCCCATGCTTGTTGTGTTGGTGCAGTGTCCCAGAGCAAAGTGTGGCACCTTCCACCACGTAACACAAGTCCTCCCTCGTGCCTCAGCTGAACAGGGCTACTAACAAACAAGCTGGGAAACCAGACTTCCCAAAATAACCATGGGTGGGACTCCTACCTGTGTTCCTGTTCTTCTTTTCCCTGTCGCCTGCTCCAGAATCCACAGCAGGCTGTGGAATTTGCACCTTAATCCCGAAGATGATGGTAATTAAAAACTTAAGTCTCCATAAAGAGATGCAAATAAATTAAGGAGGCAAAGGCCTGCATTAGAGGCTAATCCTTGTGGGGCAGTGAAAGCCAAGGGGCTGGTAATTCTTTCCTTCTGTTATTTCACCTGTCCCTGTGGCAGGATGAGGTTGTGGCACGATGTGGTGCTGGGATGTGCTACACAGCCACCAACTGCTCACCAGCAAAGCCCTGCCAATGCTTGCCAAGACTGGGGAGGGGTTGTGCTTCCCAAACCATTGGAGATAATGCATTGGCATGTGTGTTAGCTGGAAGAGGGACCTCTGTGCCCGTGTCTTCAAGGCATACAGTTTGCTTTGCCCTTACACTGCAGGTGTTTCACAAGGTTGAGTTCAGCAGCCAGCTCATTCCCTAGTGCTCTGCATAGCCCTTTGCTCACCCTCTTACTGCCAGGATACCAGCAGCCAGCAGAAATTACTTGGCTTTAGGTCTGCCTTTGTCCAGACCTGAATCTAAAGAGCAAGGAGCTAAGATTTATTCAGCTGGAAGAAAAGTGGGATTTTTTTTTTTCCCCCAGTGTTCTCCCTTGTCTTGTAGAGTGCAGTGTGCTGAGCTGTGCCAGCATCCTGCTGCTCTATCCTTCTCTCAAGTACCTGGCCAAGGCTAGGCTTGCACAGAAGCATCTTGCACTAAAGCATCAGGATCAGTGAGGGTCCCAAAATAAGACTGCAGGGCTGAAATCCTTCATTTTTATGGGCTGGAAGTGATAATGCTGTGAACTGAATTATACTCAGATTGTGACATGATCCACACACTGTTACAGGTGGATAGATACTGATTTTCCATCAATATGGATTGATGGTGGATGAAGATTCAAAGCTAAACTGCCAGGTAGCAGGGTGTCCTGAGCTGTTTATCCAGTCAATTAAAATACTACTGTGATTCAGCTTATTTATTTAAAACTGGGATTTTCTTGCATCCCCCACAGCGTTATCTATATCTCTAAAATTATGTCTCTGTACCTCTCTTTCAGGATGGGGAAGGCCAGACTGCACTTCATTATGGTAAGCTGCTCTTCACCTTGGTTTTTCCCTCTTAACAGGATATATTTGCAGCTGGAGTAAATGTTCTATGTACAAATTTCAGCAGAAATACCAGCAGGGAAGCTGGATTTGATTAACCAGCAGCTACCTCCAGTGGCACATCCTAGAGTGGTGTGAGTAGGAGCCCTGTGAGAAGCAGTGAGGAAGACTGCTGTCCTCCCTTCCTTCTCCTCTGCAAATCTCACCTTAAAGCCTTCCTTTTCCTCCAGTCCATGATGCACTTTCCACAGAGTTTGTCCCATGCACCTGTCTGTGTCTCCCAGATGGATTTGTGCTACCTGCAGACCCAGGGATGGCTCTGGTTGGAGGATGCTGAGTCCCTCAGCCATCTGGGGGTTGAGAGGAAGGTCAGGTTAAAGCAAGGTGGCCTTTTCCTCCACATGTCCTAGTGAGAAACTTGTTCAATTGCAGCTGACAGAGCAGCAGCTTCTCTACTACCAAAGGCAGCAGAGTGAAGTTGCAGTTTGTGTCCCTCCCAGAATGACATGCTAATTAGATATGCAATTTTATAACAGTCTTTAATTGAAAGGTTGTTCTGTCTCCAAATGAGAAAAGTGGAGGCTAAAGTGACACAGGCAGTGCTGATGTGCAAGGAATAGGAAAAAGATATCCATTTAATCTTCATCATAATTTTTTTCCAAAATTAAGACGTACCCAGTTATTTTTTTGTACCCTCTTGGTGCCTGTCACTGTGTAATTAAGAGCATCCTTGTCATTCTGAAGTGTTTGTGCCTTTCCCTCTTATGAGCTCTCCACAAAGACATCAGCAGGATGGCAGAGTTGCTCTGCAGACTGCCAGGCCAAGGCTCCACATTTGGATCTGGATCTAAACTATCAGATTCCAGGGCACTTGAGCCGAGACTGCAATTACAATAATGTGTGATTTCTCCCCAGGTGATCTTTCCTGTAGGATACTTTATTTTTCAAATTCTTATAATTCTGTGCTGATCTGAGCAAATCTGTTGCTCGGTGCTGCTGTGTCACAGAGCACCAGCACTTGGTGCCACTTTGCCTCTTTCTCTGACCAGCTCATCGCACAAACAACCATAAATTATTTAATTAACATTATTTCAGAAATTATTTCTCTGATTGCCACAGCTCAGATGTTTCAGTATGGACATTTATACAGGGTTTCTTTCATTGATGTTTTAAGTGTTAAGGTTTTTTTCTTTACCTTGAGTATTATCCCAGCTCTCCTCCCTGTATGTCATCTTTGGGGAAGCCTCTCCTGGTTACTGGCACAAAAGTCCCTGACCCACCATTGCTGCTGGTCTGGTCATAAATCACCCTGATCTTGAAAACAGCTCATTAAATGAGTGAATGGTTTTGATTCAAGTGGCTATTGTCCTGAAACTGGAACTCACTGAAAAATGCCACTGATTGCAGCAGAGAGGAGCAAGAGCTGGTATGAAAATTGTCTCCGGTGGTGCCATTGCAGGGCCTCCCTTTTTCTTAGAGGCTGTTCAGGGAAGGGTTAAACCCCACGAGCCAGGCCAGTGAGACAGCCACTGCTTTTAGGGTGCCTCCACCCCTTTTTATGAGCAGCATGGCCTGACAGCTGTCCTTGTGGTGACAGCTCTCCTGATTACAGCCGGTGCGGAGCTGCATCCTGCCGTGGGTTATAAATCCTCCCTCTTCCGATTGGTGCCGACCCCGGGTTTAATCGGAGGTTAAGTGGAGGCCAGCACGGTCCAAAGGCACCAGCACAGACTGGGACCCACTGCCAGGCCCTGGAGAGGGGTCCAAGCATGGTCTCCCTGCTGAACAGCCTGTTAGTCTTCAGCTCCTCTCCATCCATCCATCCATCCCACCGGGAATACCGGAATCATTGCTGCTGCCTCTCCCAGAGGAAATCAAGGCTTCTCTGAGCTCTCGTGGCCACGTGGCCACAGGGTGGGCAGGCTCTGTATCCTCACGGGTGCTCTGGCTTCCCTGCAAAGCACCATCTGTTCAGCTCTGCGGTGGCAGGGCAGTGGGAGGGGATGCTGGAGGGAAAATAAATAATAAAAAAGAAAAAAAGAAGAAAAGAAAAAAAAAAAAGGAAATTCATCATCTGAACCCTGAGGATTAATGGAGTCGGAGGGCAAACTGCTCTGAATGGAAATTCATCTTCACCCGTGCTGGTGTCAGGGTTGCCTCTCCGGCCCTTGACAAATCAGGGGTCCCAGGGTGTGATAAATCCAGCAGCTGTGCTCATCCCTCGGGATGTCTCCAGCCCTGGCTGTGTCCACCAGTGCCTCATGACAAGGCAGCCACCTTCCCACCACCTCCCCATCCCCGGGAGCTGCCGCTGTAGCTTCCTTGGCACCCCTGGAAGTCAGCTTTCCACAGGGATGCTCTGGGACCTCAGCCTCACCCACTCCCCCACCTTCTTCCTCAGCAACCCCTTTTCCCCCCGTTTATTTTTTTTTTTTTAATCTTTTTCAGCGTTAGCTTGAACCACATCAAATTTATTTTAATTAAAAGTTGCTGCTTGTCCCTTTAGGTCAGCGGGAGGCTGTGTAGTAATGCAAAAGGTGTTCTTATTACTACACTTAATAGCAAAAAAAGAGGAGTTGATCAGTTAGAGTGTGAAATCACCTAACATACAATTATGCCAGGCTATCTTCAGGACAAGGAAGAGCTCTGGGCAAACTTGGTTCTATCTTGGCAGAGTAAACCTGGGTTGAGGAAATAGTTGGTAGTGGAGCTAAGGATGAGATATAACAGTGGAGTGTCTTAACTGGCTGTCCCTGGGCACGGGCACATCCCCCCAAGCCAGTGTTCAGGGAGAGGCCAGGCAGAAGCTAAAAACCACCTGAATTTGCTGTAGTGAGGGATGAAAGCTGGGAGAGAGGCAGTGCTGACAATGTCCTGTCTGGGACATGCTGCCTTCAGGGCCCTGGGTTGGCTCAGGGGGCAGGTGAAGGTCAGGGGTTTATAAGCATGTTAAAAATTACAAAACCACGATAAATTCTAGGTAGAAAAGCAGGCAGGGAAGGCGTTCCCAGGCCACCCTTTGGGGCTCTCTGAAGTGCTTGCAGTAGCACTGAGACTCTTCCCGGGGGTCTTTCTCCAGTCCTGGAGGCAAAGGAGCATTATCCAAGCTGCTCTGGGGCACCCTGGTTCTCCAGCCCCTGGTCTGAGGTCTCTGGAGCCATGGTTGCAGCAGTAGCACCTCATCAGAGCTGCTGACTTCTCAGTGCTTTCACTCTGGCTTTTCTCTTTCTTTTGCACTTTTACATCCAAAGGTAAGCGATACATTGAGTACCAAACACTGCCCTGAAAAATTATCTTCTCGGCCGGGCCAGGTGCTGAGGCAGCGATTCCTGCCTCTGGGACACAGGCGTGGGAAGTCGCCAGCTCCGGCGCAGCTCCGGGACCGCCCATTGCCGACACCTCGGCTCAGGATCCCCGCACCGACCTTTTCCTTCTCTCCCCCCCGCAGCCGCCGCCTGCGAGTTTCTGGATGTGGTGGAGCTGCTGCTGAAGTCAGGAGCTGACCCCACGCTGCGGGACCAGGAGGGCTGCCTGCCCGAGGAGGTGACAGACTGCAAAGCCATCACTTGTGCTCTGCAGCAGCACAGTGCTGGGAAGATCTGACAGGGACACAAGCTCCGGATCCCACCCTTCTCCTTCCCTGCTGCCCTCCTGAAGGGTTCCCCAAGGGCAGTTTGTAGAGCACAGGGTCTGAGTGGGCTCTCCAGCACGAGGGGCTGGCTGGCCAGTATGGGAACAGGGTTTTATGCATGCTGTCACATTTATAAGTATTTGTAGGGGGGCGGGAGAGAGGGAGGAGAGAGAGGGTCTGGAGAAGGATCCTGGTACTGTTCTGGTAAACACAAGTACTGCATTGGATGCCTGGCCAGAACAGCCTGTGCTGACCAGTTGGCTCCTCTCTGGGGAGGACTCTCTGAGCCAGGTGAGACCCTCATCTCTCTGGTTCAAATTGAGTTTTGGTTTGTTTGGGTTTTTTTCCCCTGGGTCCAAACAAAATGCTATAAATAAAAGCACAGTGTTGGGACAGAGTCTCTGAGTGTTTGTCTTGCAGGGAGTGGCTTTATTCCAGGCAATTTTGGGATGGGAGGCAGCTCAAGAGCTGTCGGAGCCCTTGGAAAGCTCTGCTCAAGCTCTTGTCCTGGGGAGAGAGGTTTCCAAAAGCTGGTGGGGTTGTACATCTGTCTGTCTGTCCCTCTAGCTCTCACCTAACATGTAAGACAAGTGCTTTATGGTTAACCAGCCTCTCCAAGCTGAGAGAACTTTCACCATGTCTCACAACCACTTTGCTAAATTAAAAGGCATTAAAATCCCCCTCTGTCAGCAGCTCCAGGTCCTCCTACTGTGTTCTGGCTGCTGGGGTGGCTTGTTCAGGCCTGGGGTTGTGTGTGGCAACAACGTAAACCTTCATTCACCTTATTGGACACTTCATGGTCCTCTAAGTTGCCCAAACGCCCAGAAAAACGGGAAATCTGTGGCAATACCTTGGGTCCCAAAGTGGGTGGGATGGGTGCCAGGCTTTCTGCATCCTGGTTGGGATCCCCACTGGCCTGTGCACAGCCTGGGGGAGTGCAGGACATCTCCATCACCGTGATGGGAAGCTGCTTGCCCTGGGGTCCTCTTTGCAGTGTGCATCTAGCCTTGGGGAAAACAGTGGGAACATTGGCTGGGCTGCAGGCAGATGTGGGGTTTGGTCCCTCACAGTGGTTGCAGCTCTTGGTGATGCTGATGGGAGTTTTGCTGAACTGGCTTGAAGGCTGCCAGCAGCTGAAGCACCAGCACAGCCTGGCTCATAGTGATGGGTTCAACATGGCTTGGGGCAAGATAACAAGCCCTTGTATTGACCAAGTCAACTTATTTCCCATTAACTTAATATTGGAGGGGTCTGATGGGCTGGGGAGCTGTGGTGGGGGTCTCCATAATTTTAAAACAAAAAGCTCCTTCAGGGTCTTTTCTGAAGTCTAAAAAAAAACCTGAGTCTGATGCTTGCTCTCTGTGCTCCTCCCAAAGAAACTGCCTGCCTAGCTGGAGCCAGGATGGCAAAAATAAAATATGTGCCTTGCATCTGTGGGTGGAGATGTGGTGGCATCAAGGTTAGGGACAAGTGAGGACACCCTTGTGCAGTGCTGTAACACACAGCTACTGTTTGGCGTGATGGGTAATAAAAAAAAAAAAAAAAAAAAAAAAAAAAAAAGCCTCTCTTAAAGCAGAGATGAAAAGCAGTAGCTGCTGTGTCTGTGCTTTCAGAGAGCACATTTGGGGCTGAGCACTCAGCCCTGGAGATGTTTATAGCACTTTAGGTCTGTTCATAAGGTTGGAGCCTTTCCAAAAATAAAATAAAAATTAAAAAAAAAAAACAAAAACAGGGAGGGGAGGCGAGGCAGGCGAAAAACAAACGCAAAGGCATATATTATTGTTTATAATCTGCTTTATTCAGCCAAACCTTTCCCCATCAGCCTTGCGGATTGCTGTTTAAATCCCTTGGTGCCTTTAACTACTGATACAGAAAGTGGTTAATGTGCATTCGAGCTAAGCTTGGCATCTACTTCAGGAAATAACTTTAATTGAGACGCATTAAATGTTAAAATGATTAAAACACAGGAAAAGCCAATGCACCAGTGCCCACGGAGGGGCCTGCCCCCACCCCTTGGCATGGCTTTTCCATCTCACCTTTGCCTGGCAGGTGCTGGGGTGGCACAGAGGGGTGATGGTGATGGCATCTTAGGGTGTCATGCAGCAGGAGTGGAAATGCCCACCCCAAACCCACCCACTTCCCCATCCCCCCCCAAAAAAAATTACCTGACAGGGCATGATGACCACTGTTACTTGTCCCCATCTGGGGATCCCAGCTCCTCCATCTGGAGAAGACTCGGGGGATCCCAACTCCAAGTAGATGACAGTGGGGAAGTAGAGGAAGAAATTCCCAAAGGCAGCAGGTGCTAACAAGCATCCCGAGTTTATTTGACATCGCTTCCCCCCCAGGAGGAGGGGTGACCATACACATCTCATGCCAACGCACAGAAGGCAGGGTACAAAAGCAACGCCCTGGGCCCAAATTCAGGGAAGTTTGGGGGTGGGGGGGAAGGGCATTCCTTCCCCAAAGACATGGCAATAAATAAGGTTTTATTCTGTGACTTTCCTTTTTATTGTTACCTTTTTGTGGTGGGTTTTTTTTTTCCTTTTCCCCAGGAAACAAGACTCTCACTTTCTGGAACTGTACAAAATTTACAGAGCAAAGGGAGGAGGCATTTGGCCTTGTCAAAGGGGGATGGAGAACATCCCGTTCCCCACCTCCCTGCCAGCCACCCCCAGGGCTTGGCACAAAGCAGCACCCAAGGTGGTGGTGGGGAGTTATGTGAGTGCAACTGGGGCAATTCCTGAAGCACCAGTGTACCGTGAGGAGGGGGGGGGCAAGGAGGGACAGGGACATACCAGTGATGTGCTTCCTTTTGTGGGTTTGTTTTTTTTTTTCCACTTTTATGTTTTTTTCTCCCTTTTGAAGCCTCCGCAGGCTCTGCAGGGGGAAGATGGGCAGGTGGCTGGCACAAGCCTGGGGATGTGGGCTTTGAGGTGGGGGCTGGTGCTGGGTGGGCCTGGCCAGGAGCAGACCCACGGGGCTCACAGGCTGTCCCAAAACCATCCCGATCCTCCCCAGCTGCCTGCACCTGTCCTCAGTCCCCTGGCACTGGAGATGAGTGGCCAATGCCAAGGGTCTTGCCCCACCATCCTCCCTGGTCCCCAGCAAGCAGGTGCTTCTTCACCCGACAAAATGCCCTTTTTCCCCTTTGGTTTTTGGGGAAGTTTTTCAACACTTTCATCAGAGTAAACGCTTCCCTTTTCTCCCACTCACCTTTCCCCAGCACTTGTGGGTGTTTCTTTCCATATGCCAGCCCCCAGCGCCCTGGCCGGCCTCACCGCAGCCCAGCTTGGCCATCACCCACCTCGGGCTGCAGGCTTAGTTTGGTTGTTTTTTCTTTTTTAATTCCTCCCCACTGCACGACCGAGGCCAAACCCGCAGGCCCTCCTGCACCCCCGGATATAAATCCCTGCAGCCAGCTCCGCTCCCACCGCACCCGGAGAGGGCAGAGTGGTCCCCAGGCAGCGGGCAACGGCCCCGGCCACAATAAAATAAACCCTTCTACAATATAGACTTTTCTTTCCGCTGAGGCTCCGGGCAGCGCCGAGTAGCGTTTCAACTCCGTATCGAAAAATAATTCTTGAAAACAGCGGTGCTCGGCAGGAGCGGTGCGGGGCCGGCGCGGGGGCCGGGACAGGCGCTGCCATCCCTGATTGTCCTTCCCTCCTGCTGTCGCTGTCACCCCGCCGTGTCCCAGCCCCGCGCAAGGGTCCTCGCCCAGCATCCCGCGCCCTGACGCCGCTCTTGTGCTTACACCCAAAGGCATCCGTGCCCCCCACCCCAGGCACAGCCACCCCCGATGCCACCACTTGCCCCCCCGCCCCGTGCCTCCCTCCAGCCCTCCGGGACCGATTCCCATCGGAAATCCCGGGAGGATCGACTGCCGGTGGGTGCCCCCGGTGCTGCGCTTGTGGGCTGGGGCGAGGGGGAACGAGGGGGGGGTGTCAGGGCGGGGGCAAGCGTCGCTTAGAAAGGGGGGTGATCCATGTCGTCCAGCCAAGAGGCCGGGCTGGTGGGAAAGTCTGGGTACCCGACGCTGCTCCCGGTGGAGATGTCGGAGGTGGGCCCCCCCCCAGCCATGGCCCGCAGCGTCTGACTCACCCCCTGCCCCCCGTGGGCCACCAGCCCCAGGCTGCCGTCCATGGCGTAGTCCAGCCCGTTGAGCAAGGGGGGGTGGGCCGGCAGGGAAGAGATGGAGGAGGGCGACTGGGGGAGGCCGTAGGGGCTGCCGTCCCGCAAGTCCTGGTATGACTGTCCCGTCCCCTCCATGGAGAAGCTGCCGTTCAGCAACTGTCCGCCCGCCACGTCCCCCACCGTGCCGTAAACCCTGTTGGTGTGGCCGAGGTCGGAGAGGATCTGGTCGTCTGCTAGGGAGAAGGGGGAGAGCAGAGCGGGGAGGTCAGCACAGGGGGAATACCCCCAGACCCCGGCCTCGCGACGGTCCCCTCCTCACCTCGGAAGCTGAGCTCGCTGTCGCTGACGCCGCAGTCTTCGGCCGAGCTCTCCTTCTCCAGTTTGCTCCCCCCGCGGCTCCGCTTGACGCTCTTGTAGAACTGTCCCCAGCGGTGCCGCCCCGCGTCCTTCTTCAGCCGCTTCTCCTTGGCCCGGCGGTTCTGGAACCACACCTGGGGAGAGATGAAGACGCCGATGGGGCACCCTGCACGCCAGCACCTCTGCCGCCCAGCACACCAGCAACCCTGCAAGCCAACATCCTGGCACCCCTAACACCCCAGCACACCGCACCCCTGTGCCCCTGCCACCCAGCACCCTGCAGCCCCACATGACAGCAGCCTGGCACCCCAACACCCAGGCACTTCAGGCACCCATCAGGCCGGCAGCCTGGTGCACCAGCACTGCTGCCCTGCAACGCTGCAGTCCAGCAACCCAGCAGCCCAGTACAGATACAGCCCCAACCCCTGCACCCCAGCACCCTGCAGTTCACGTCCCATGCACCCTGCAACCCAGCTGCCTTGCATCCATGACACACCAATAACCCTGGCATCTCTCTACCCACTGCAACCCATCACTCCTGCAGCCCCCATAACCCAGGATCCTGACATCCCTGCGCCCCAGGGGTCCCCCACGTCCCCCTCCTCCAGGTCAGGGACACCCCTGCGCCCCAGGGGTCCCCCACGCCCCCTTCCTCCAGGTCAGGGACACCCCTGCGCCCCAGGGGTCCCCCACGTCCCCCCTTCTCCAGGTCAGGGACACCCCTGCGCCCCAGGGGTCCCCCACGTCCCCCCTCCTCCAGGTCAGGGACACCCCTGCGCCCCAGGGGTCCCCCACGTCCCCCCTCCTCCAGGTCAGGGACACCCCTGCGCCCCAGGGGTCCCCCACGTTCCCCCTCCTCCAGGTCAGGGACACCCCTGCGCCCCAGGGGTCCCCCACGTCCCCCCTCCTCCAGGTCAGGGACACCCTTGTACCCCAGGGGTCCCCCTCCTCCAGGGGCAGGGTGGAGAGGGGCATTTGCATGGCCTTACCTGCACCACCCGCATGTCGAGCCCGGTCTCAGAGGAGAGCTGCTCCCGCACGTGTCGGGCGGGCTTGGGGGAGTTTTTGTAGGCGTTCTTCAGCGTCTCCAGCTGCTTGGCCGTGATGGTGGTGCGGGGCCGCTTAGCGCCCGCCTCAGAGTCATCTGCAAGAGAAGGAACCGGAGCCAGCCCCGACCTCAGCAGAGTGAGCAACCCCAAACCAGCAGCCCACGGCGGGGGGACAAAGCTCACCGAAACCGGCTGCCCCACAGTGACCTCTTTCCGGAGGTGACACCACCCATGGCTATCCCTCGGGGTGACATCCCCCCTCGCAGCCCCTTTTTGGGATGCCTACCGTTCTGCTTGGCCGTCTCGTAGTCCTCCTTGCAGACCAGCCGCCCGTCCTCCATCAGGTAGAACTCGTCCCCGGTGGCCAGCTGCCGGCTGCAGATGATGCAGGCGAAGCAGTGGAGGTGGTAGACGAAATCCTGGGCTTTGCGGACCACCTGGGTCGGGGGGATGCCCTGCTGGCATGCCGTGCATTTGGTCCCAAAACGCCTGCAAGGAGAAGCAGGTGACCCTAAGTCTTCCCCCCCCTCCCCAGCGAGGTGGGCTTTGGAGGAGATGGGGGTGGACCACGAGACAGGGTAGGGTTTCAACCAGCAATCAGCCTAATTACAGGTGACACTTCACACCACAGGGCTTCATCTTCTTCAGTCTGAAAGAGAGGACTAATGGAGCTGAGGAAGGTTTGATTTTAATGGTTCTTTTAACTAATGCTTATAGGCTGGATGATTTTCCCCTGGAAGGACAGTACATATTTCATCCATATTAATACCAAATAAATTAATTGCACCACCCCACTAGCGTGATGAATCCCAGATTAATTCAGAATGATGGGGCTCTAACACCCTAATGACAGCTCAGAGGGTATGTTGGGTGGGCCAGCTTGGGGTAGGCATGAGCCCAAGCCCAAGCAAGCCTGACAGCACGGTTGTAAGGAGCATGCAAGGCCCATGCAAGGAGTGTGGAAGCAGCATGCAATGAACACAAAAAATGGGTCAAGAAGTGTGAAAGGAGTGTGCAAGAAGGAGGCAAAAAGTGTGCAAGGAGCATGCAAGAAGTGTGGAACACCCAAGCATGGTGCATGGAGTGCTGAAGGAGCATGCACAGGGCTTGCAGGGAACATGTAAGAACAGAGCAACAAGTGCATAAGGAGCTTGCAAGGCAAACACAAAGAACATGCAGGACACGTGCAAGGAGCATGCAAGGCACACGGGTCTCCCCACAGCATCCCCCACAGCTCACAGGCTCTCTGGGTTACCCGTGGCTCCCGTGTGCACCCACGAGCTGGCTGAGACTGTGTGGATGCAGCCCAGGCTGTGACAACCCGAGTGGACACAGAGGCTGTCATCTGGACAACACCCAGTGGCAAGAGAATTAATGGCACAAGGACCACACATGCCACGAGGCAGTGGCAGTGCAGGCTGGAAGGAATAAGCAGGACATCCCACTGGTGCTCCCAGTGGTAGATGCCACAGGCTTTGGGACTGACGTGGAACCAACTTCCACTACAAGGGTTCTGCTGGGTGCCCCCTCAGCACTCCTAAGCAACCCAGCAGCAGGGTGCCAGGACCCTATGGAGCCACCTGGCCCTTGCAGCAAAGCTCTCAGGATAAATCCACCCCCCCATAATTTAAACAGCCCCTCACACTCCTAAGGATGCAGCCCAGAAGAACCCTGGAGCCTTCCAGCCTCCAGCCCCAAGGCCACGGGGGACAGATGGTGACACTGGGGGGTGCCCCAGAGGGTACAGCCACCCTGGGCACTTCTTGCTGCCTCCTCAAGGGATGAACATTCCCCACCTCACAAACAGGCATAATTACCCTTCCTGAGACCCTCAACTGCCCATACCATGGCCCCTGAAGCTGTCCCCAAGCCATGCAGGTGTCACCCAGGAATGGACATGAGTGGCACTGGTGCAATTTCATCAGCTTTCCAAAGCAGTGTTGGAAGCTTCCCAAAGGAGAAAAGGGAAATCTTTTTTTATTCCATTTTCTGGGCTTCTATCCTAAAGGGAGAGTCCCCAGACATCTGCTGGGGAGACCTCAGCTCTCCAGGAGTCAGCTGGGAGAGAGGGTGGGAGAGAGGGAGGGTAGGAGGCAGGGAGGGAGGGAATGGAATGGGAGGTGGACGGATAGGAGAGGGAAGGAGGGAGGCAGGGAGGGAATGGAGAGATGGAGCAAAAGATGAAGGGATGGAGGGTTGTGCAGAGGGAGGGGTAGGTCAGACAGACAGGCAACTCTTTTCTGTGCCCAAGGCTGAGATGATGCACACTCTGCAGCCCCATCCTGCCAGACAAAACGAAACAAAACAAAACAAAACAAAAAACACAAACTGAAAACAAAAAAACAAACAAACCCAAAAAACCAACCAAACAAAAAAACCCACACCAACCAGCCAAAAAACCCAAGCAAGAAGCAAGCAAACAAACAAAACCTAAAAAAAACCACCAACCAACCAACAAAAAAAAAAACAACAAAACAAACAAAAAAAAACCCACAAAAACAAAATGAGCAAACTATCAAAACCATTTTAACACCCATTCGCAGCACCCTGGGGTATTCCCACACTACCTGGAGATGGCCAGAGACAGAACAGAAGGAATCAAGACCTGTGATTTAGAGGAGGGGAAAAATAAAGTCGAAAACAAAAAAATCTGACTTTTCAGAAGTGGCTCCTGAATTGCAAACCTAGCTCTGCAAGGCCCCTCGCTTCCTCCACAGGTTGCCTGCCCCAAAATCAATGAGCAGTTGAAACAAAGGTGAGGAGAGAGCCTGAGTGAGCTCCAAGATGCTATTGATTGGCACCAAAATAATCCAGGCAGGACCTCATCTAAGAAAGTCGCTGATCTTTCAACTCTAATTAACATTGATTACCCGCACCTTTCGGGCTACTATTTAAATGACTTGGAGATTAATAGGCTGGAAAATATCAGAAGTGAAGTGTTATTGCCCAGGCTGTGGCTGCTGTTTTGACTGCTGGAAGCTTCCCGGGTGGGAAGAAGAAGAAATTCAAGCTGGATTTTGTGCCCTGTTGCGACACAGGATGTGTAGGAGGCCTGAGAGCTTGGGGATGGGCGGGCAGGGAAAGTCCTGGCTGGGGATTAGCATGGGGTGTAATCGCCGTGGGTTGGTTTAGCCAGCCGGCAGTGGGCAGTAATGGGGACATTTGGCAAGGCCAAGGATTACGGCAGAGGGAAGCAGCCCCGGTCCCTGAAGTGTGGCAGGTCCTTTTCAGCCAAATCTCATCACCTGCACCTGCAAAAAGGCACCTGCTGGCCAGGATCCGTCCCTCCTCCCCACAGGAGGTGTAAAGCAGCATCCCCTTAGTCTTCACAGGCATTCAGCAGCCCCACTGCAACACCCTCTGCCATCCCAGGTTTCAGCAGCAGCCAGGGACGAGAGCATCCCTTCTGAAAAGTCCATTTTTAATGTGAAA